>NW_011494124.1:15323-16205 GCF_000754665.1 Bison bison bison | reverse complement strand
AGGCTTGAAACTACCACAGCTTCAGGTGCAGCCCTTGGCCCTCTTTTGTTTTGGTTCCTCTACATCACAGGGGTTCAGTGGTCTATTTCAGATGTAACATTTCCATCTTTGCAGAAAAGCACCCCCTCATCTTCCTGGCTTCCTTGAACTAATAGATCTGTGACAATTTAACTTTCTGTAAAATGCTTTCACATCTCTTATCTTGGTCCTTTTAGTTCATTCTTGTGACAATTCCATAAAGTAGGTAGGGAAGGAGTTGTCATACCAGAAATATGAAATGACTTGTGACGGGTCATTGGGTTTTTCAGGGGCAGAGACAGGAATAAAATGTCAGGGCTCCAGACAGAGTCTAGTCCTCTTCTATCCAAGCCATTTCATCACCGCAGGAGACACTCTGCATGGCAATTTCTTCTTTGTTCTTTATCACAAAATTTATGAGCTGATAAATTCTAGGGGAAGAAATTAAAGGGTCATAGGTTGGAATCATTGTAGTTCAGTGTTGGCAATATGAAGCCCTGAGAGGAATAATGAGATAGATTCATTCATTTCTCTCTTCTGTTTCATAAAAGCAACGCAAAAGAATATGAGCCTGCGATGACATTTCCCAGGAAAGAACTAGACACCCTGGCAACAGGAACACTGTTTTCATTGGCTGAAAAGTTCTAGTCTTTTGTGCTATACACCAGGGGGTTGGCAAACTATGACTGATAGGCCAAATCTGGCCACTGCTTATTTTTTTTAAATAAAGTGTTATTGGCACATAGCCACAACCATTCATTTGTGTGGGGTCTATGACCACTTTCACACAACAGCAAGACTGAGCAGTTGCAACAGTGACAGCTCTCAAAGCCTAAATTATTTACTGTCTGATCATTTACAGAA
>NW_011494124.1:14596-15223 GCF_000754665.1 Bison bison bison | reverse complement strand
TTTACAGAAAAGGTTTGCTGAACTCTGTGTTATAGAAATCAAACACCAACCCTACTCATGAGGAAAGGTTCCTTTTGTCATTACAGAGAAGTTCTGTCCAATACAGAAATTGCTGGCGAATGAAAGGAGACTACACGTTGCTGAAATTCCCTGAATAGGTTTATGGGGATGGGTATTGGGTCCAGGATGCAGATAAACATTTTTTCTTGCCATTCTTTTTGAAATCAGTCTTGAGCCTTCATTATTTTTACTGTGAAAAGATCTATTATAATGACTTGCAACCATTGAACAATTCCTGGCAGGATTCTCTCTTCATTACCAGTAATATACTATCAATCCAGTGCCAGAGGGTTAGAGGACAATGGAATCAATATCCTGCAGTAGACACTACGGATGCTTCTTCTTCATGAGTGTCCTGTTTCTAACTTTTCCCATCAAGCAGAGCAACCAGCGTGTGAATTATGAGGAAGCTGTCTTCATGGGGTTTTCTGAAGCTTATCCTCATACAAAGGTCTGGGATAATTCGAGGCAATGTGGGCCTTGGAGAGGCCAAGAGCCTGTGAAGTTTCTGCAGATTTCTTTATAAAGGGGCAATGCAACTTCTAAGTGACCAGCCATGCACTGTGA
>NW_011494124.1:10268-11730 GCF_000754665.1 Bison bison bison | reverse complement strand
GGATACTGTTGCAGGGGGACATAGCATTTTCCATGACACATTCCCTACATGGTACATAATAGTACTGGCCATTATGTATTTACCATGTGCCAGGGGTTGTTCTAAATGTGCTTTACCTCTAATAACTCATTTAGTCTTTGCCACCACCTATGAGGTAGAGAACGTTATCCCCATTTTACAGGTGAGGGCACTGAGGCCAAAGCTCAGAATACATTACTGAAGGGCCCAAAGCAGAAGATGAGTCCCAGATTCTGCTTCTTTCTGTGTGGTCCCTCAAAAGGCACAGCAGTCTCCACCATGTTGGCCTCCTGGACTGCGTCCTGCAGACAGATGGCTAGTAATCTAAGGGACCTCTCAAGGAAACCATGGCAGCCGGTCAAGATAAATTTTTTAAAGATAACTTGCTAACTTTATTTTAATCTTATTTTCCTCTGGGAAATCTATTTTAGTAATTTTATACATATTTTTGAAGCAATCTAGCACTTACAGAAAAGTTTTAAATGCAGTAAATGTAGTACAAGAGCTTTTTTTCCCCCCTGAATCATTTGAAAATAAATTGCCATCCCGATGTCCCACTGCCATCAAATACTTTCATATTTCCTATAAACAAGGGCATTCTCCTATATAACTGCAATTGGCCATTGAAATTAATATTGGAAATAAAGGAAATTAATACTGATACATATCTATAGTCTAATCCTTAGGTCAAATTCAAGCTTCACAGTTGTCCCAATAATGCCCTCTGTGGTAAAAGGATCTAGTGCAGACCATGTGTTATATTTAGTTGTTATGTCTTTCTAGTCTCCTTCCTACATAGCACCTCAATCTCCTTGACTTTTGAGATCTTATCACTTTTAAATATTTCCGGTTAGTTACTTTATAGAATGCTCTTCCTTTTGAGTTTGTCTCATGTTTCCTCATTGTTAGATTCAAGTTGCACATACTTGGCAGCAGCAATACGACACACGCGATGCGATGCTGTGTTTTTCTCTCAGAATCTTATCATGTTGCTCAAACACAAGCAAATTTCAGGGTTACCCATCACAGTTAGCTTCTGAATCAGTGTCATCACTAGTTGCAACAAACACTCAGCTGCACTTAACACTAGGCTCAGAATGACAAGTGCTCATTATGTCTCCACACCAAAGTCCACTGGAAATATGGCCTTAGCTTACCTCTGTAGCTTCACCTCCTATAATACCTGTTTTAATTTTCCTCCAGATGCCCAGGAACACTTTCCTAGTTCTGTGTCTTTGCCCAAGTGCTTCCCTTTGCCCTCCATACCATCTCCGTTCCTACCCATCCCTCATGTCAAAAGCTGTCTTGTCCTTCAGGGACTACTTAACACTCTGTCATGTCTGACTCTTTGGAGAAGGCAATGGCAACCCACTCCAGTACTCTTGCCTGGAAAATCCCATGGATGGAGGGGCCTGGTGGGCTGCAGTCCATGGGGTCGCTAATG
>NW_011494124.1:9338-10168 GCF_000754665.1 Bison bison bison | reverse complement strand
ATTTATTGAATGATAATGTATAATAGATTTTATATAATTATGAGCTGGGCACTGTTCTGAGTGTTAGAAGCCCAGCAGTACATAAAACAAAGTCCCTGTTCCCATGAGGTGTATGTCAAGTGGTTTTACTATTTATGCAATGAAAACACAGTTATTAAAACTAAATGACTTTTCAAATTCTTGGTTATAAAAGCTTTTAAAATGCAAACATACACTTTTAATTTATATGTTCATAAATTCAACCCTTCATGTATTAATTAGTTTACAGAAAATTAATTTTCTGGAGTGTGGCACAGTTAAGTAGACAAAATATTAACTTTTGTGCAAATCAGCTGTCTTCTACTGCATGTAAAATAGAAATATTAGAGGAGATAAATAGTGAAAGTAGCTGGGTAGGAAATAGTTCTGAGAAGTAGTAGGGAATTTGGGGGTGACTAAGTGACATTTGCCCCAGTGCCCAGTAGGCTAGGCTGATGCTGGCTTTGGTAGACACACAAATAGACAGCTCTGCTGAATTCTTTAGGAGTGAATATTCTCATCAATTGGCTGAGATGTGAATGTTGATTCCAATTCACCTCATTTCTGTCTATTAAACTCTTATGTCTCTTCAAATAAGTACCATATCATTGAGGCCTTAATCAGGTGCTGCCCAACAGTCCACGTTGTTATTTGTCCCACCCTAGACTCTTCCACTTCACTGCAGATGGTGATTGCAGCCAGGAAATTAAAAGACACTTTCTCCTTTGAAGGAAAGTTATGACCAACCTAGATAGCATATTCAATAGCAGAGACATTACTTTGCCAACAAAGGTCTGTCTAGTCAAGGCTAT
>NW_011494124.1:8888-9238 GCF_000754665.1 Bison bison bison | reverse complement strand
GATGGACAGGGAGGCCTGGCGTGCTGCGATTCATGGGGTCACAAAGAGTCGGACACGACTGAGTGACTGAACTGACTGACTGACTGAGACTCTTCCACTGGCCTGTTGGTTCTTTGGAGCCAGGTCTCCTGTCTCATATTTCTTTTGTAATGGTCTCACTCTTAGTTAAGTTCTCAAAGAGGTGATAGTTTCTCCATAATACTTGTGCATTAAATGACTTACAGGGAAAAAGTTTCTCTGTTTTGTATAGGAGACAGACAATGACTAGAGCAGAACTCCTAAATATATTATGCTGATGTTGAGACCAAAACATAATCTTTGCCTACTGGAATTACCATAATTTGTTAGGC
>NW_011494124.1:5661-6490 GCF_000754665.1 Bison bison bison | reverse complement strand
AATACATGGACAATGCTCAATAAAAGGGAACCATTTTCTCTTCCCATCTCCCTGGGCCTATTCCTTTATGGATCAGAGAACCACATCCTATAGAGGGAAGTGATTGCCCTCAGTCAGAGAGCAAGTTAGTACTGATGCTGAAGCAGCTTTTTCAATTTCCACTCCAGTGTGCCTTTCAGTACACCATAGTTGTTATCCCTCCTTCTGCTGAAACTGTGATAGAATACAAAAGATGCCTGGTCCTCAATACCTCTGAGATGCTATCTGATTGAATCCTAAGAACGGAATAAAGAAGGCTGCCCTCTAAGCATCACATAAATAAGTAAAGAAGTCTGGGTGTTTTTCAAGCACAGAGAATCCCAGTTCTGTTAGCTGTAAGTCTTCCTAAATCCCAGATTACTAAATTCATAGTCTAAATGACAGTGATAGTCTCCCAGAAAGCTAATGCACCTAGACAGGAAGCAATTTAACAGAGGTGGTGCTTATAAAGTCACAAAAAGCATTCTGTACCACCTCTGCATTGTAGCAAAAGCATTAATCAAGGCATTGATGTCAAGTAACTTCCAAAATGGCAGAAACCTGCATATGTGATCTGACTGCACTGGTCTCTGATCATGGCTTTGGATGCATTTCTAAACTGATTAATCCTGGCCCATTAACATTTGATGAATTCAGATAGACAAGAATGAGAGGAACCCAAAATACACCTTATTTTAATGTCAATGTATTTTTTTTAATCACTTTAAGATATTTAAAATAGCCCAGGAAGTTCCTCTGCCGTCTGGGAATGATGCTAAAGCTGAAACTCCAGTACTTGGCTACCTCATGC
>NW_011494124.1:5096-5561 GCF_000754665.1 Bison bison bison | reverse complement strand
ACCTTTTGCTTTGCTTTGCCCAGGGTAACTGAATTGAAGGCAGACATTTATCCAGCCACTCTGCATGTGCTTTTCACCCTGGCCCTGTCCAGACCAACCTGGCTTTCTGTGTACAAGTCAAAACACCATGAGTCATAGGAAACTCAGGAATGTCTGTTTCTGTTGCAAGAGCAAGAACAGCATGGACTACTTCAAACTAACCTGGGAAATGGATGCTCTCTGATGACAACACCCAGCAGAGGCCTATCTTTTCGTATTTTCTTGTAGTATCTGGACATTGTGTGGAATGTTAGAGACAGACTACATCTTTGGGACGACTCAACATTTTTAACCTGCATCTTTGGGATGACTCAACATTTTCAACCATCTTTCTGTGACAGAATCTAGAACACAAAGAAAAATTTACATGGACGCTCAATATACACAACCTATAAAAACAAACCTATAAAAACAAAAATAGATTTG
>NW_011494124.1:4572-4996 GCF_000754665.1 Bison bison bison | reverse complement strand
CATGGGAGGCAGAGAAGACCGAAGAACCCTGGGCCGTGAGGGGTTGGACAGTCACAAAGACAACGGTGCTCCTGGTGGCAGAATCCACTGCCTATTTGGGGGAATTAATATACTGATGTGGTTCCAGGTGACATTCCCAGCTCTGGTACAAACTCTAATTTGCGTGGTGGTTTTGTTTGCCTTTTTCAAAAAAGCCTTATTGATCTGGAAAGCATCTTTAAGTTGATTTGGTGGCTTTAAATCTCATTTTCTTATGAGATTTTCTTTTCACATTGTCGTTAGCAATAAACTTGGACAGAGATGGATGGTAAAGAGTGCTAAGGTGAAACTGAACTGCAATTTTGAGTGAGATCACAGCCAAGATGGGGTGCTTTACTCACATTTATGGTAGTATGGAGTATTGGAAACTTCCACAGAGTAGTAG
>NW_011494124.1:0-422 GCF_000754665.1 Bison bison bison | reverse complement strand
GAGCATCTTTTCATGTGTTTGTTAGCCATCTGTATGTCTTCTTTGGAGAAATGTCTATTTAGTTCTTTACCACTAAGGCAGAAGAAAGGAAGAACATCAGCTCCTTAGAGGCCTTCTTCTGTTGCTAGCCAGCAACATCTCTACTTTCCCACTCTGTATGAGGCCAAATTCTCCAATAAACAGAGCTTGAGGTGAAAATTTGTGTGCAGGTATTTTCTTGGGTACTACAGCACTGTAAAGGAATTGAGGAAGTAGGATTTGGCAGAGAGAGTCTACTGAGATGCAGTTGCAACAGAGTCCTCGGAGGATCTTGTGGGGAGTTCTAGAGCTGGGATGGGTCTTTTGAGTTGTCCTGAACCAACATAAGGGGTCTTGATTTGTATATACACATCACCAGGCACTGGATGCGGGCTGTCTCTGGG
>NW_011494123.1:27326-27625 GCF_000754665.1 Bison bison bison | reverse complement strand
GTCTGACTCTGCAACCCCATGGACTGCAGCATGCCAGGCTTCCCTGTCCATCACCAACTACCAGAGCCTACTCAAACTCATGGCCATTGCATTGGTGATGCCATCCAGTGATCTCATCCTCTGTCGTCCCCTTCTTCTCCCACCTTCAATCTTTCCCAGCATCAGGGTCTTTTCAAATGAGTCTGCATGAATCCAGTGAAACTGCAGTTAGGTTGGGTATTAAGTCTTGGTTTCCTCACATGGGGCTTAGCACAAGTCACTCATTTTGGGGCTTGTTATTTCTTCTTTTTTCAGAACAA
>NW_011494123.1:21886-23510 GCF_000754665.1 Bison bison bison | reverse complement strand
CTTCTAGACCTTTGCCCCATCTACTTAGATTAGTTACAGTATGCTATTCATGTCAGTGGGCTTCCCTCATAGCTTAGTCAATAAATCATCTGCCTGCAATGCAGGAGACCTGAGTTTGATTCCTGGGTCAGGAAGATCCACTGGAGAAGGAAATGGCAACCCACTCCAGTATTCTTGCTTGGAAAATCCCATGGACAGAGGAGCCGGGAGGACTACAGTCCGTGGGATTGCAAGAGTCGGACATGACTTAGCCACTAAAACCACCAACCACCAAAAATTAGTGATAATCGCCTATGTCCAAGAATTTAATCAATCATGCCTGTGTAATGAGGCCTCCATAAAAACACAAACGATGGAGTTTGGAGAGCTTGTGACTTGGTGAACACGTGGAAGTTCAGGGAGAGAGGTAGGCCTGGCAAGAGCGTGGAAGAGCTATGCCCCCTCCCATGCTTTGCCCTGTGCATCTCTTCCTTCTGTCCATTCCTGAGTTACATTCTTTTATAATAAACCAGTGATCTAGTAAGTAAAATGTTTCTCTTGAGTTTTGTGAGCTGCTGTCACAAATTAGTCAAACCTGAGGAGGGAGTCTTAGGAACCTCTATCTATAGCCAGTTGATCCCAAGCACAGATAACAACCTGGGTTTGTGAGTGGCATCTAAAGTTGTGGGAAGGGTGGACTCTTGTAGGACTGAACCCTTACCCGTGGAATCTGATGCTATCTCCAGGTAGACAGTGTCAGAATTGAAGTTGAATTGTAGGACACTCAGCTGGTACCTGGAGAAAACTCCTCTCCACACACTGGAAATTGAATCTCAAACTCATTTTAATAATATGATCATATTTTTTATTTGCTTATTTTTCAGAGTATTTTTTGCTGATCCTTCCTCAGTAATCCTTGAGCTCAGTAAAATGTTTTTCAATATTATCTTCTGTATAGGCAAATGTGTGAGATAATTTCCTAGTCTCTCTCCTAAATTGTTATTAATTTATTGGACATTCTGTTTTCTTGTTTCTCTCTTACTTAGTTTACTTACATACCTTCCTGAAAAAGAAGGCATGAGAGAAAAGTAGCATGAGTTATTGTATATCTAAAATATCTTTGTTTTATCCTTTGGGTGGTTTGGCTGAATATAGTTTGCAATAACTGTCCCTCGAACTTTTTGTTTCATTTTCTTCAAGTTTTCTTTGTTGCTATTGAGAAGTTCATTGTCATCCTATCGGAAAAGGTCCCTTATTTCTCTCAAAAGCATTTTGAATATTTTCTGTAAGCCATATTCATTTCTCTTATCCAATTGTTTTGGTTATTACCTCCAAAGCAATATTAATTAGTAGTACTGACCATGAAAACCATTTCTCTTCTACATAACTCTTAGTGGAAATGCTTTTAGGTGTCCCCATTAATCACATTAATCATAATATCACCTTTGTCCTCACACAAATGCTTTCCTATTTCATTATTGAGGCTGTGTAATTGGCAATCCTCTTTAATGTGGTTAATTTCTACATTCATGCTCTGCCTCCTTTCTGCTCTCATTTCTCTGAAAGATGCTTTCTGATTTACTTAGTTCAACATTTGGGTCGTTAACCTTTTCTTCTACAAACCAGTAGTGTTTTTAAACATTTG
>NW_011494123.1:19360-19910 GCF_000754665.1 Bison bison bison | reverse complement strand
CGTCACTTGTGTTGTCCTAAATGATGTTAGCATATGTGATGTAAGTAGAGATTTGACATGAGCTTGCACATCAGATGATGCATTTTCTTGTGCCTCTGTTATTACCATGAAAACATTCCTGACCTAGTCTGCTGGAGGATGAGAGACATTTGGGTACAGCCAGGTTACCCAGTTCACCCCAGCCCAAGTGAGCCTAGATCAGGTGACCACCAGATCACCTAAAAACATATAAGAGAGGCGAGTCAAGATAGGCAGAACTGTGTAGCTGACTTCTAGCAGAGTGTGTGTGCATTGAGTGTTTACTGCTGCATGCCACTAAGGTTTTGTAGTTGTTTGCTATGCAGAGAAAGATAACTGGTACATTACAATCCTTTCTGTATTCAAAGTCCATTCAAAGTAGTTTCTGAAGAAGCGTTAAAAAGTAAGTGGCAAACTTGAAATTAATTTTTTAAAATAATTGAGCAAAGTGATAAAAATATTCTGACTCTATAAATAAACCATAAAAAATAGAAATTCAAGGAGTATTTAATAGTGTAGAATCTCTCTTTGA
>NW_011494123.1:14305-19260 GCF_000754665.1 Bison bison bison | reverse complement strand
AATCCCTGGGTAGGGAAGATCCCCTGGAGAAGGAAATGACAACCCACGCCAGTGTTCCTGCCTGGAGAATTCCATGGGTAGAAGAGCCTGGTGGGCTACAGTCCATCGGATCACAGTCGGACACAACTGAACTACTAACACATGAGTTCTCCATGTTCATTCTTTCCTTCATGTGTAGCTGAAAGTGAATTAATTGTAGTAGCTGTTTTGTTTTGTTAAAGAAATCCAGATCCACAGTGCACTTTTAAAGGAAAGTCACCAGGTAGAATCTATAGGTTTGAATTGGAATGTGACATGAGCCAGGAAATAGACTTTGGTCTATTTGTACAGTGTTCTATTTGGCCACTAACTTTAGTTAGCCTAAATAATACAAAGTTAAATTCTCAGAATCCTTTAAATACTATGCAAGTGAATAATCTAGGTAACATTATACTCATTATCTATTGCTGCTTAACATATTCACCCCAAAACATAGTAACCTGAAGCAGCTGTATGAATCATTTCATAGTTTCTGTGGGTCAGGAATTCAGAAGTGGCCTCAGTAAGTGCTTTTGTCTTAGGCTCTCTCATGAGGTTGCATTCATGAGGTTGTTCGGGGCTACAGTCATTTGAAGCTGAAATATCTGCATCCAGACTCACTCTTGTGGTTATTGGCAGACTCCACTTCCTTGCTGTGTGTGTTATTCCATAGGCTTCTATAAGAGTATTCATGACAAAGCAGCTAGATTCTTCCATAGCAAATGATTCAAGAGATAAAATGCCACTGTCCTTTGTAGTCAAATCTCAGAAATGATGTACCATTACTTCTGCTGTATTCTGTTTGTCACACAAAGCAACTCAGATACAGTGTGGGCATGAATACAGAGGGAAGGGGATCCTTGGAGACTATCTGAGCATCCCTCTAGCTACTACAAACACAGTAGAGAATGGGGAGGCCTGAGATGAACTGGTGAGTGCATGCCCTACTCGAGTAATTCTGTTTATCTTTTTAGAACACTGTGTGAGTCAAAAAAGCAAGTCTCATTACAACTGGAAGGAAACACTCTTTTAAAAACACTGTATATATCAGTGGAAAAGGTGGGTAGCAGGATGTTTCAGTGAAAGAGAAAATGATATACTATAGAAATATGTGTCATTTTCAAGTTATGTCAAAAGAGAAAATGTCCTTTCTGTATATCTTTGATTTGAAATGGTAAGATCTTCTTTTATTTCAGTCAGTGTTGAGGGGCAGGTGGTATAATTGTCTGGTTCAAGCTGGAATAATTAGTAGCTATCATTATATGTACATTAAGGTAATGTAAAAATGTAATTTGCATAAAATGTCATCATAATAATCTTTAAGTCATTTTGCCCACTATAAAGAGGACCCAAAAGAAAGCCATATGGCTAAAATTTTAATTCTTACTACTTGTTAAAAAAACATAAAAATTGTGGTCATACCTTGATTCTCATAAATGTAGGTCTCCCAATTTTAGCTGTCTATTCAATATTTGCCAAAAAAATGAGTTAGAGGATCATAACTATAAAAATAATTCCCATGTAGGTGGCTCATCAATTGAGAAAAGAAGAGGTGGGTTGAATACTAAGGAATATAAAAGGAAAACTGTATATATCATAATTTCTGGAACTCAGATAAAATAGAGGTACATTTCTAACAGATTAAGTTAATGGTATCAGGTAGTGGCATCTGTAATTGATAGAAGCAGAAAGAAGAATTCAGAATCTGAGGAGAGAAAGGCAATAAAATTGGGTAATAGATTTTGTTCTGTTTTAAATGTCATAATTTTTTCTCAGCTTACATACAGGTCTCATATCCTTGTTATTATGGATGTGTGGTGTTTGTGTGTATGAGTTTTAAACCACACAGTTAACAGTAAAACATATATATATATATGCTTATCTTTGTGTTGTGATAGAGTTCAATTTCATGTTATCTAGAGTAGTTACCAAACCTCTGTATTAGGAAAATTCACATGGCAGATGAAGAAAATTAATTATAGTTCATGATTATATTCCCTCAAAGGGAGTTCTCTTAAAATGAAAATGACTGTTGAAGATGTCCAGATTAGGTAAAAATACTGGATGATAAAAAGGGCAGCATCATTTTTTTTTTAATTTAGTATGATGAATAACCACTTCAAATTTCTGTAATGATATCTTGGCTGTCGATAATGGCAGAAGAGCTATTCAATAAAACAAATTTTAAGATACAGTTTTAAGATACATACCTATTTAGGTGGAAATCAGCACAGATCATTTTAGAAATCAGTATATAGTGTTGATTTTATGCTCTATAAGCATTGACTCTACTTTTAGTTTTCCATGACAACTTTTGAGTCATCGTTAGGGTATGGGGGGCAGAATACTGGGCTTGGACTTGACCTAGACCTGGAACTCCTATTTCTGATTGTGCGATACCTGGTGATTTGAGGCTCAAATCAACAGTAATGAAATGAAGGTAATGACACTTACCTCAAAGGACACTTGGGATATTGTTTGTTTATCTTTGGCTTTGTTTTGTTTTAGATATTTTGTTTATTTATTTGGTTGTGCCCCCAGGTCTTAGTTGTGGCATGCAGGATCTTTTAGTTTCAGCATGAGAACTCTTGCTGTGGCATGTGGGATCCAGTTCCCTGACCAGGGATCGAACCCGGGACCCTTGTATTGGGAGTGCAGAGTCTAAGCTACTGGAACACCAGGGGAAGTCCCTCAGAGGACATTTGTGAGGAGTTAATGAGCAGCACATTTGCAAATAATTTGGAACTTGAAAAGTACTATGCAAATGTAGATTATGAATAGTTACCTCCAATTTATGCTGGAAAACAGGTTTTTTTTTCCTTTTCTCGTTTATTTTCCTTCCTTTCTAACCATTTTATACCTCTGTCACTGCTCCTGCTGTCACAGAACTCGTCTCTAAACAGTTCCTGTCTTATAGCCTCCTTACAGACTGCTGTTTCTGATATGCTGGGCACTAAAAATCAAAATGGAACAAAAAACAAGCTATTTGGATAGCTTATTGGAAGTTTTGCATTAAATAAATATGACTGTAATTTAAAGGCTCTGGTTTAAAACAGGAGGCAATAATTGTGCAGTAAACTGGTAGCCTTGTTTGGAATGATCAGGATCATCTACTATTTATTTACTTCCTGGTTCCTGTTGAGTTCCAGAAAGATGAAATCTGAGAAGTGTGAAACAAAAATAAATGAAATGTTATAGATTGTGGATATGTGGATAGAATATATGAACATATAAATATATTTGGGATATATAAAAAGGCACAGCTCTTTGCTAGATAATAATATGTCCACATGGAGATTACTTCAGTTCAGTTCAGTTCAGTCCCTCAGTCGTATCCAACTCTGTGACCCCATGCACTGCAGCATGCCAGGCTTCCCTGTCCATCGCCAACTCCTGGAGCTTACTCAAACTCATGTCCATCGAGTTGGTGATATCATCCAACCATCTCATCCTCTATCGTCCCCTTCTCCTCCTGTCCTCAATCCCTCCCAGCATCAGGGTCTTCTCAAATGAGTCAGCTGTTTGCATAAAGTGGCCAAAGTATTGGAATTTCAGCTTCAGCATCAGTCCTTCCAATTAATACAGGACTGATTCCCTTTAGGATTGACAGGTGGATCTCCCTGCAGTCCAAGGGACTCTCAAGAGTCTTCTCCAACACCATAGTTCAAAAGCATCAATTATTCGGCACTCAGCTTTCTTTATAGTCCAACTCTCATATCCTTACATGACTACTGGAAAAATCATAGCTTTGACTAGGTGGACTTTCGTTGGCAAAGTAATGTCTCTGCTTTTTAATATGCTGTCTAGGTTGGTCATAGCTTTTCTTCCAAGGAGCTGGCGTTTTTTA
Source organism: Bison bison bison (assembly GCF_000754665.1). Taxonomy (NCBI): domain Eukaryota; kingdom Metazoa; phylum Chordata; class Mammalia; order Artiodactyla; family Bovidae; genus Bison; species Bison bison. The sequence goes on along the minus strand of NW_011494123.1, from coordinate 15,395 downwards.
ATTTCATGTCTGCAGTCACCATCTGCAGTGATTTTGGAGACCAAAAAAATAAAGTCTCTTACTGTTTACATTATTTCCCCATGTATTTGCCATGAAGGGATGGGACTGGATGCCATGATCTTAGTTTTCTGAATGTTGAGTTTTAAGCCAACATTTACACTCCCCTCTTTGAGTTTCATCAAGAGGCTCTTTAGTTCTTCTTCACTTTCTGCTATAAGGGTGGTGTCATCTGCATATCTGAGGTTATTGATATTTCTCCTGGGAATCTAGATTCTAGCTTGTACTTCATCCAGCCTGGCCTTTCTCATGATGTACTCTACATATAAGTTAAATAAGCAGGGTGACAATATACGGCCTTGATGTACTCCTTTCCCTATTTGGAACCAATTTGTTGTTCCATGTCTATTTCTAACTGTTGCTTCTTGACCTGCATACAGATTTCTCAAGAGGCAGGTCAGGTGGTCTGGTATTCCCATCTTTTTCATAATTTTACACAGTTTGTTTTGATCTACACAGTCAAAGGCTTTGGCATAGTCAATAAAGCATAAGTAGATGTTTTTCTGGAATTCTCATGCTTTTTTGATAAGTTTACTTACTATTTCTCAAATCTAATGCCTTATCTCATGTCATTCTCATATCTGAATGATCTCAAAAAAAATAAAACAATTTTATCTCTAAAATAATTCCCATGCACTGCCACACTAAAGTTCCAGTAATATTAGTGTTATCAGTAATAGACTGTATAAGGTATTAAATAAATAGAAATGTACAAAATTTTTAAGAAATATACAACCAGGTAAATATCATAATAAAGATATTTCTGAAACCCCTTCACTTGTCTTCCTTAGCTCCTGTGCATAGCAGTGTCAGAGAATGTAACACAGTGCTCTGTACAGGCTGATTTTCTTGAGTGTCTCCCAGACTCGTCTGTAAACGCCTTTAGAGAGCAAATCACATCTTACTCTCCTTGCATTAGAACTACTAAGACTTGGTAAGACTGATATTTAGTAGCTCTCAATAAGTGTTTTTGAATGGATGAGTAAAAGATGAGAGCAAAGAGGAGAGATGACTGATACAAGCAAAGATAGAG
>NW_011494123.1:12473-14205 GCF_000754665.1 Bison bison bison | reverse complement strand
GAGAAAAATTCACACATAGTATTAGCATTTTAAAAATTATATATTTATTTATTTTTGGCTGTGCTGGGTCTTTGTTGCTGTGTGGGCTTTTCTCTTGTTGCTGGGAGTGGGGGCTACTCTCCAGTTATGGTGCGGTGGCTTCTCTTACTGTGGAGCACGGGCTCTAGGGCATGCGCAGGCTTCAGTAGTTGTGGCTCCCGGGCTCTAGAGCACAGACTCAGTAGTTGTGGCACATGGCCTTAGTTGCTCCATGGCATGTGGGATCTTCCTAGATCAGGAATCAAACCCATGTCTCCTGCACTAACAGGTGGATTCTTTACCACTGAGCCACCAGGGAAACCCTAGTATTAACATTTAATCTGTCTCTCTGTCTCTAATTTTGATTTTTTGTTTTTTTGAGTTTTATTTTCTACTTTTTTAAGTTCATTTATGAGTAATTGCCATATCATTGTCATTTTTGGTAAATCTGTGCAGTTGTGAATCTGTCACTACGATCCACTTTCAGAACACTTTCATCACATGAAAAACTTTCTATTTTCCCTTGTGCAGCCAATCCCCACTCCCACTCCCAGCCTCAGGCAAGTAACTACTCATCTACTTTCTGTATCTATATTGCCTCTTTTTTCCCCTCAAAATTTCATACAAACTGAAAAAAACAAAGGTATGGTCCTTAGTGTCTTATATCACTCAGCATAATGCTTTCAGGGTTCATCCATGTTGTAACATGTATCAGGATTTTGTTCTTTTTTTGCTCAAATGTATCCCATTGTATGGATATATCTCATTTTGTTCATCCATTCATCTTTGTTTTACAGACGTACCCTTTTTTCGGTTTAATCTTTCTTTGGGCTCTGCTAGTTTTATGGGGTAATTTCTGAGCCTGGCTTCCCCCCAGTGGCTGGAAGAAGCCTTTTTAGTTTTCCCAGAGTCTTTCTGGTTTTCACTCTCAACTTTTGTCAGTTAATCACTATATGCCTCTTTTAAAAGCTTTTCCCCAATGTCAATTATTATATTTAACATTATCTGTTTCCACTGTCATTTTTAAAATTTATTTACTTGGCTGTCCCAGGTCTTAGTTGTGACATGCAGGATCTTTTTAGTTGCAGCATGCAAAATCTTTAGGAATGACATGTGGGATTTAGGTCTCCAACCAGGGATTGAACCTAGGCCCCCTTCTTTGGGAGCTCAGAGTCTTAACTACTGGACGACCAAGGAAGTCCCTGCACTGTCTCTATAGAAACTATTCCCTTCATTTTTCTCAAATGCCTGATACTCATTCATTTTCTTTCACTAGAATACTACCCCAGTTAACCACAGTAAACTAATTTTTTTTTTTTTTAATTTCACCCATTGCCTGTTTCAGGGAATATGGGGAATATGTGTGTTCTACCTATGATTAGTGATGGAGTTCTCATTGCCAGCTGAACTTTTGAAGATCCTATCTTAGTATTTGCTCTTTGACCACTCCTGGCCCAACTATCAGTGGTGGAGTTCTCCAAGAAGCAGACTCTAAGATGAAGATTAGCGTGCAAAAATTGTATTATGGAGTGCTCTTGGCATCAGCATCTGTTGGAAAGAAAGAAGGAAGCAGGATGTGTAAGGAGGGAAGGTTGGGCTGTGATGCAGTGTCCGTGAAAGCTTCATACAACTGAATGAAGCTTTGAAGCTGGGAAGGATGGCCCTGCAAAGTAGTCCAGAGTTGAGGCAAGGGAAGCATACCTTTGTATTGGTT
>NW_011494123.1:10300-12373 GCF_000754665.1 Bison bison bison | reverse complement strand
GACTATGAGCAAGACAACTCCATCAGTGGAGACAATTCTTAAGGAGGGCTTCTCTTTAAGAGATTAGGGCTGTCTGTCAACACTTCTCATTACAGCTGAGAAAATAAATCCTTCTGTCTTTAAGGGGAATCCAGATTGTATATCTAGCATCATAGAATCAGAAGGATTTTCTCACTGATGACATGAAAGGCAAAGGGTTAGTCGAGGCATAAAGGATGGATCCAAGGTTTTTAGCCTGTGCAACTAGAAGGATGGGAGTTGCTATTAAGTGAGATGGCACAGGCAATAAATGAAGTTCTTTGAGAGGGATTTCAGAAATTATATTTGGGCCATATTGTGTGTGAGATATTGATTAAACATCGAAAAAGGTATGTCAAGTTGACAGTTGAATATATGTCTAAGACCCAAGATGATTTTATTAATAACTGCCAGTATTTTTGAATTGCACTTTCCCATTCTTGCGTTGTTATTTTCTTTTTGTTTTCTGGTAACTTTTAAATATATTTTCAGTCAACTTCCTTAGTAAAAATCCATGGTTGTTCCATTTACTGAAATCTTGGAAGTCTGATAATAATTTTTTTATATATTTCCACACTTGAATGGCAACTTGAGTACATATGTATTCCTGTGGAATTGTCCTTATTACTTTTTTCAAGCATTTCAGGTATTTATGAGTATTTCTAGACTGTTTCTCTTCATCTAGTCTGTAGTGGTAGGCTCAGTGGTAAAGAATCCACCTGCAAGGCAGGAAATACAGGTTCGATCCCTAGGTTGGGAAGATCCCCTGGAGAAGAAAATGGCAGCCCACTCCAGTATTCTTGTGTGAGAAATCCCATGGACAGAGGAGCCTGGCAAGCTATGGTCTATGGGGTTGCAAAAAGAGTTGTGCATGACTTAGTGACTAAAAAGCAACAATATTTTCATAGAACCCATGCTTAAGTTATTGTTTGTAGATATATCCTTGAACATAATCAACAGCAAAAATCTACCTACATCCAGTGTTTTAAGACACTCAGATTCGTTGATTGATTTTGGCTTTTTCTCAATCACTGAGGCCAATGAAGACTTATCATTCATAAGATGGGGCATCTGCTGATATTTAAAAAGCTCAGTATTATTTTTGATTAATATTTTGTCCCAATTATGCAGATTTATTTTGGATGGTTAATATCAAATCATCTGTTAATGTTTTTGTCTTATCTCTGTTGTTATAGAAGTCATATAAAATACTTCTGGTCTTAGAATATGTTCATTTCTTATTTTTTGGTTTCAAACCCTCCTCTGGTTGAGCAGTTAGAAATGAGTAATAAATCTTTTAGTCACTCAGATATCTTAATATCAATTTAGAATTTTTGATTTATATATTAAATATGAATAGAGGTTTATCTCATAGGTAGTGGTATGGAGTACAAGTAACAAAGAAGAGTAAGTCCTAAATAATAATGTCACAGGTTATATACAAGGAAATGTGTAGTCAGAGTGAGTATATGGGCAGAAACAGTGACCTATTTTTATATTGAATTCCATATATGTGTATGTGTGTGTATGTATATCAGATCAGTTGCTCAGTCATGTCTGACTCTTTGCAACCCCATGAAATCGCAGTACGCCAGGCCTCCCTGTCCATCACCAACTCCTGGAGTTCACCCAGACTCACGTCCATTGAGTCAGTGATGCCATCCAGCCATCTCATCCTCTGTCGTCCCCTTCTCCTCTTGCCCCCAATCCCTCCCAGCATCAGAGTCTTTTCCAGTGAGTCAACTCTTCGCACGAGGTGGCCAAAGTACTAGAGTTTCAGCTTTAGCATCATTCCTTCCAAAGAAATCCCAGGGCTGATCTTCAGAATGGACTGGTTGGATCTCCTTGCAGTCCAAGGGACTCTCAAGAGTCTTCTCCAACACCACAGTTCAAAAGCATCAATTCTTCGGTGCTCAGCCTTCTTCACAGTCCAACTCTCACATCCATACATGACCACAGGAAAAACCATAGCCTTGACTAGATGAAGCTTTGTTGGCAAAGTAATGTCTCTGCTTTTGAATATGCTATCTAGGTTGGTCATAACTTCCTTCCAAG
>NW_011494123.1:9108-10130 GCF_000754665.1 Bison bison bison | reverse complement strand
CAATCTTGATTCCAGCTTGTGTTTCTTCCAGTCCAGCGTTTCTCATGATGTACTCTGCATATAAGTTAAATAAGCAGGGTGACAATATACAGCCTGTCGAAATCCTTTTCCTATTTGGAACCAGTCTGTTGTTCCATGTCCAGTTCTAACTGTTGCTTCCTGACCTGCATACAAATTTCTCAAGAGGCAGATCAGGTGGTCTGGTATTCCCATCTCTATGTATGTATGTATATACATATTTCATATGTATGTATATACATATATATGAAATATATTATTGAAATATATAGCTGGCTTCAGGTTCACAGAAATTCTTTACTCTTAAACTAGCTGGGTAATAAGGAGTTTTATATGCTGCCTGTGTTTTCATGAATATTTCTATTGTTGAGTTTAGCATCAATAACAAAATCCCACAGCCTAGTAGACAGATCTAGGACTTTGAAAGATTACAGACAATAATTATGGTGAATCTGTTCCTACAGGTTAAATCCTGTGGTCCTCTCTTAAAAACATGCTCATTTAGTGATACTTTAGTAACAATACCATGAATTAAATTAGGAAGAGAAACCAAATCTTTTAAAAAGGTGGTACTTTTTCAAAGTCAGTGATAGTGACTCTTTGGAATAGAACTCTAGCATCATTTCCAGTATTCCTCATGACCACAAAATCCAAGGCTTCAATTTGACATTTAGTTTGTATTGTGGATATTGATTTCCTAGGGAAAAACGAAAATAGCTACTGTGGTCCTGTGTGCTTTATTGACCAAATAAATGCTGGTTAAGAAGGCTTATGTACTATCCTTTAGTTTGTGTATTACTGAAAATTTATTTCAGTGAAGCTTCTTTAATGATGGCTGATTGCAACTACATATATTAATAAACAGTACTACTAATTTACAAACTGATTACAGATTTATTTGTTTTGTAGGCCTGCCTTAGCCCAGATAAAACCTTCAGTGTATTTTATAGTATTTTGTGAGGAGCTTTATAATTAAGTTTATGTTTAAGTGGGAAGAGGCATGG
>NW_011494123.1:8012-8553 GCF_000754665.1 Bison bison bison | reverse complement strand
CTCAAACTCATGTCCATTGAGTCAGTGATGCCATCCAACCATCTCATCCTCTGTCATCCCCTTATCCTCCTGCCTTCAGTCTTTCCCAGAATCAGGGTCTTTTCCAATGAGTTAGTTCTTCATATTGGGTGGCCACAGTATTGGAGCTTCAGCTTCAGCATCAGTCTTTCCAGTGAATATTTAGAACTGATTTCCTTTGGGATTGACTGGTTTGATCTCCTTGCAGTCCGAGGGACTCTCAAGTCTTCTCTAACACCACAGTTCAAAAGCATCACACTAGGGCTTGAACCTGCAACTCATGCAGTGGAGGCACAGTGTCTTAACCACTAGACCACCAGGGAAATCCCCAAATAAACCTTCCTAATGCAGTCATTCTGCATTGCTAGCACTCTTACTGCATGGCATGGTTCAGGTCTATTTCATTGAACACTACTACTAAACAAGAGAACACTACCACTAAACAAGAGAATATAATCAATGTTTTTAGAACACCTTCACACACAACAGAATACACATTTTTTCCCCAAGTCCACAGGAACAC
>NW_011494123.1:6629-7912 GCF_000754665.1 Bison bison bison | reverse complement strand
CAAGACAGGCCATGTGCTAAGCCACAGTACTAACCTCAAAAAATGTACAGGAATTGAAATATAACGTATACACTTTGACCATAATGGAATCAAACTAGGAATCAATAATGGAAAAAAATAGAAGAATCTTCAAACACTTACAAATTAAATAACACATTTCTAAGTGTTTTATGGGTCAAAGAGGAAAGCTCAAGAGAAGTAAAAAATACATCAAACTGAATGAAAATGAAAATACAAGATATCAAAATTTGTGGGACACAGCTAAAGTAGTTCTGAGAGTGAAGTTTATAACACTATGTGTTTTTATTACAAAAGAGGAGAAGTCTTAAATCGATAATCCATGCACCCATTTCAGCAATTAAAAATTAACAAAATATATCCAAAGCAAGCAGAAAGTGATAATAAAGATAAGACCAGAAATCAGTTAAATTGAAAACATAAAACAGTAGAGGCAAATAGCAAAATCAGTTGCTGGTTCTTTGGAAAGATCCATAAAATTGATAACAACTGTAAATTAGAAAGGAAAAAACTTCACTAATATCAGCAATGAAACAGTAGCTGTCATTACATATGCATAAGGGGGTGTTATATACAAATAACAAAATCTTGCAGAATCTGTATGCAGGAAACTACAAAATCCTAATGATATAAATCAAAGAGAATCTGAGTAAATGGAGAAATATCCATGTTTATGAATTGGAAGACTGACCATAGTAAAGATGTCGGTTCTCCTCAGATGGATCTATAGACTGAACACAAATGAGTCTCTTGTTACTGAAAACAAACAAACTCACAGAAATTGTTTATCATTGCTCTCCATATTGCCAGTTGGTTCCCTGGTGCCTGGTGTCTCAGGCAGTAAAGAATCTCCCTGCAATGCAGAACACTTGAGTTCAATCCCTGGGTGGGGAAGATCCCCTGGAGAAGGACATGGCAACCCACTCCAGTATTCTTACCTGTAGGATCCCATGGACAGAGGAGCCTGGCAGACTACAGTCATGTCTGACTCTTTGCAACCTCATGGACTGCAGCATGTCAGGCCTCTCTGGCCCTCACCATCTCCCAAAGTTTGCCCAAGTTCATGTCCATTACATTGGTGTTGCCATCCTCTGATGCCCTCTTCTTCTGCCCTCAATCTTTCCCAGCATCAGGGACTTTTCCAATGAGTCAGCTGTTCACATCACATAACCAAAATACTGGAATTTCAGCTTCAGCAACAGTACTTCCAATGAATATTCAGGGTTGATTTCCCTTAAGATTGATTGATTTGATCTCCTTGCAGT
>NW_011494123.1:6035-6397 GCF_000754665.1 Bison bison bison | reverse complement strand
GCTAGTTGTCTGTGAACTTCCAGATTTTCAAGCTGGTTTTATTTTTTTATTATTTTTTTCTTTCTTTTTTTTGGTCTTTTCTTATTATTTATTTTAATTGGAGGCTAATTACTTTACAATACTGTATCGGTTTGCCATATATCAACATGAATCCTCCACGGGTGTACACGTGTTCCCCATCCTGAACCCCCCTCCCATCACCCTCCCCATACCATCCCTCTGGGTCATAGAAAAGGCAAAGGAACCAGAGATCAAATTGCCAACATTCGCTGGATCATTGAAAAAGCAAGAGAGTTCCAGAAAAACATCTATTTCTGCTTTATTGACTATGCCAAAGCCTTTGACTGTGTGGATCACAATAA
>NW_011494123.1:4711-5496 GCF_000754665.1 Bison bison bison | reverse complement strand
AGTGCCAAAGAATTGATGCTTTTCAACTTTGGTGTTGGAGAAGATTCTTGGGAGTCCCTTGGACCGCAAGGAGATCCAACCAGTCCATCTTAAAGGAGATCAGTCCTGAATGTTCAATGGAAAGACTGATGTTGAAGCTGAAACTCCAATATTTTGGCCACCTGATGCGAAGAGCTGACTCATTTGAAAAGACCCTGATGCTGGGAAAGATTGAAGGTGAGAGGAGAAGGGGACGACAGAGGATGAGATGGTTGGATGGCATCATCAACTCAATGGACATGGGTTTGGGTAGATTCCAGGAGTTGGTGATGGACAGGGAGGCCTCGCATGCTGTGGTTCATGGGCTTGCAAAGAGTTGGACACGACTCAGCGACTGAACTGAACTGAACTGAACTGAATGAAGCCAGATGCCATGATCTTAGTTTTTTTTTTTTTTTTTAATATTTAGTCTTAAGCCTTAACCTTAAGTCTTAAGCTTTCATTCTCCTCCTTCACTCTCATCAAGAGGCTGTTTAGTTCATCTTCGTTTTCTGCCATTAGAGTGGTATCATATGCATATGTGAGGCTGTTGTTTCTCCTGCTTGTCTTGCTTCCAGCTTGTAACTCATCCAGCCCAGCATTTCTCATGATGTGCTCAGTGTATAGATTAAACAAACATGGTGACAGTATGACACCCTGTCATATTCCTTTCTCAGTCTTGAGCCAATCACTTGTTCCATACAGGGTCCTAGCTGTTGCTTCCTGACCTGCATGCAAGTTTCTCAAGAGGCAGGTCAGATGGTCTG
>NW_011494123.1:0-1055 GCF_000754665.1 Bison bison bison | reverse complement strand
CACCTAAATAGTTTCTCTCTTCCTTACTTGTGTAGGTCTTCCCTAATAAACATATTTCATTGGTATTCTTATCTTTCTATCTGCTTCTGGAGGAATTCAAAATAAGGAAATACCAATGTTAATGTTATTGTCCCGGATAGATTACATGGTTAACTGTTCAAAAAGATTATGTGACTTATTCATTAAGTATTCATGGTGGTTTAAAGTCAGTTTATCATTCATTGTTTCCCTTAATTTTGTTCTTACAGTCTGTGTTTTATATTTTTGAACATTTTGTTTTTCAGTATCTAAATATTAATCACAAAGTTTTATTATTGATATGGACCATATTCTTTATTATTGTAACATGCCTGTCTTTTTCTTCTTTAAGAAGTCTCCCCCATTGTCTATAATTAATATCATGACACAAATTGGTTCATACTTTCACTTTTAAATCATTTTAGATACATCTATTAGATACAGTATATATTTGTTACTGTTATTTTATCTACTTAGTCTTTTACTTCTAGTATGTAAACTGATCTTGTTTCTAATTATTGATATACAAATATTTGATCTGAGATATTTTATGTTATTTTATATTCAGTGCTTCCTTTGTTTTCTCTCATCTGCTGTGGGAATTGTCTGAGTGGGTTTCTTTGTTCTAGTGTTTAGCTTTATAACCTTAGATGACATGACGAATTCTGAAGGATGGAAAGAACCTCTCCTCTTTAGGCTGACAAGGGGTGAAAGACCTTCCGTGAAGAGAGATTAATATGTGCCCTTGCACAGGAGGCGAATGTTGTTCTAGAGAGAATGAGAGTAGGTACGGCCTTAATGAAACACTGGTGCTTTCTCTTCTATCATCTCTAAGTGGGAAAAGAATTACTTAAAAGAAAAACATTGTAATGCGGTCCTTATAGTTCAGGCATTTTAAGTCTTTATGATTTGAAGTACCTTAAGATATCAGATTTCCCAGTTTTCCAACCCTTTAAAACAGCACATTAAATTAGTTCAAATTCAAGTGACCGTCTTCCAGTTTTAATACATCTGTTAAAGCTTTCCTTTTTGATGAT
>NW_011494122.1:18311-19177 GCF_000754665.1 Bison bison bison | reverse complement strand
TGAGGAAGCTAAGGCCTGATGCAGTCAAATCAATAAGTTTAGTTCACAATCTTTTACATAATATGATAGAAAAAATTGAATCAACTAAAAGCAAGCATTCTCATATTCCAACTCCAGCCTTCTCTCTTTTCATTTACTTTGGAAAATGTCTGAGAACCTCCATCAGACCAGCTCAGTGGGCAACAGTCCATGGCACCAGTGGACTAAAGACAAGGCCCAGAACCTTCCCCAAGGTCAGCGCTTGGGCAACACTTGTCTGAGAGAGTATAGTGGTCACTACAAGTACTGTGGCAAGTTTTTCCCCCAGAAAACCCAAGATGAAACACACCCCTCACTAGAGACCACACGGGGCAGTCCCCTCACTTCACCCTGACCTTTGGGCTGGCCCTGAGGTAGGGATAGTTTTGTCTCAAGTTTGAACTTGGCATGTGAAACCTGCGCCAGTTTCCTGAGTGACCACTGAACTGCAAAAGCTGAAAGCAAGTATAAAGCAGTTTCACTTACCCCAAGGACCTGGCCTCCTTGTGTCTAGATCAGTCGGGGAAGGAGAAGATTGTCTGTGTACAAGTTAGAGTTAAAAGTTGTCAACCGGCCTTGTGCCAGCACTTAACTCTGGGCGCGAGGTCTGCCACTCATTCCAGGTGCTTTATGCTTTCAGACAGAAGAGTAGCCATCCCACAGTCCACGCAACGTCTGTAAGAGTTGACACTAAAATACTGTATCTTTTTCAGAATTCTCTCCTATGGGAAGTTGAAAATGCAAAAAAGCAATTAGAAGAAATGCAAAAGGACAAGGTTCTTAAATCTCTAAATCGTTTAGAAATTTGTTAAGAGCTGAATTGAGCTGGGTTTGTTGTTCCAGTCACT
>NW_011494122.1:13628-15244 GCF_000754665.1 Bison bison bison | reverse complement strand
GTCCAAGGCAAGGACCCCCGCCACCCTCTTCCTGTCCCTGGTGGGCACCTTGTGGGCACCTGCCCTCTCACACTGTGGTCCTGAGATGGGTTTGGAGCAAAACATTGACAGATCACTTTACGTCTTCCCATTTTCCTTTTTCTGGCTAAGAGTTTACTTTTAAGGCATGCTTTTTTTTCTTAAAATAACCAATTTGATAACTTGTGGCCTACTGTGAGGCCCAGCATGGTACTAATTAGCACAGTTTTGAAATCATCCTATGAGTAAATGGATACACATATCCATCAGCTTATAGTGAAAAAAATTCTTATTGGAAGTTTAAGTGCCTTTGTATTTTCACCTCATTCATGGCATGTATTTTTTCATACATGTCTGTATGTATGAGCTTCCATATTCAGTGAGCAGTTAGTTTGGGCCAGATATCGTCAGAAGTAGGACTCCAGCAATGAATTAAAAACCGTGTGCGTTCTTTATCCACTGCTATGTAACGGATCACTGCAAAGCTTAGTGACTTCCCAGTGAGCAGCTCACAGTCCACAGTTCCTGTGCATTGTAGCAGGAGGGCCTGGTTCATGGCCTTCTGAGGGCACAAACACGGGAAGGCCCCCCAGGGCTGGATGGCAGGCTTTCAGACTCACCTGGCTGCTGGGGACAGGCCCAGGTCCCTGCCGTGTGGACCTCTTCATGGCCTGGCTTTCCTCAGAACACCCTCTGAGAGCGAGAGCGCAGGGTGTAGCCCGGGGCCTTTAGCGCCCCGGTCTCGAAGCCGCACACCTTCACTTCTGTTTGCAAGAGTGAGGTGCGAAGTCCTGCCTCACTCAGGGGCTAAGCAGGAGTTGCCTCTTCTGCCTCTTGAAGGGAGGAGGATGGAAGAATTTATGGACCCCCTTTTAAACCCGTGCAGCCTGTCGGACAGTAATGAGCAGGGAAAGGAGACCAGAGTGCCCAAGTTGCCCAAGGAGGAGGGGACGATCGTGTGTGAACAGGGTGGCCAGCGAGGTGACACCAGGAGGGTGACCTTGAACCAGAGACCCAGAGGCAGGAAGAGAAGTAGCCACTCGGAGATAGAAAAAGGGTCGTGTCAACCAGCGGAGACAAGGGAGAAAGCAGGCTGCATCAGGGAGGACCCCGGGCTCAGGCCTGAGCAGCTCAAGGCTGGAGCCTGTTTCCTGAGGTGAGGAGGGCTGCCAGGGTGGGGAGCTAAGAGCCGGGCCTCAGCCCTGTTGAAGTGGACGAGCCTATGGGGTGTCCAGGGGATGTGTCAGGAGAGCAGCTGAGTGCTCCAGCCTACATCCGGGAGAGGACTCACTCAGCTCAGGGTGGACTTGGGGTCGTGGGCATACAGATGGCATTTAAAGGCACGAGCACGGTAAAGTCACCAGGCAGGTGCCAGTGGAGAGAGATGGGGTGCAAGGGTAGAGCCGTAGGGCACCCCGCATTCCAAGGTTGAGAAGGGGAGCAAGGGACTGAGGAATAACCCAGGGAGGGCGTGGCCTGGAGCCCAGGGAAAGACATGCTGTGGAGGCGTGGGGGAGGGCAAGGAGGGGAGGGGGTTTGGTAACATGGATTCCTTGAGCCCCCAGGGAGCTGCCCTGCGGGGTGGGGCAGACTACCTG
>NW_011494122.1:11713-12694 GCF_000754665.1 Bison bison bison | reverse complement strand
TTGAGGTCATCTGGGAAAGAAGGCAGGACCTGGGTGACAGTGTGGCAGGGGGGAGGTTTGCAGAGAGAAGAGTGTGAGGTGTGAGAGCAGGAGGGTGGCACGGTGCCCTGCGGGCACTCTCCTGTGCGTCTCTGATGACAGAGCCACCTTTGCGGTGCGAGGGGTTGTCCCCCAGAACAGCCCGAGGGCCTGTGCCCCGAGAGGAGAGCCGCAGGGGGCCTGGCCCTCCCGTCCCCTGGCTGCCCCTGCTCGCTCCTGTCTGTGGGTGTTCAGACCAGCCTGGGAAACGGAGGGCTGGGAGCCTGCGAGGATGGCACTCCCTGGTGAACTAGTACCAGTGATGACTACTGAGGGGGACCCAGTAGCTTCAGAGCTGAAGGATTCTTTTCTTATTTTCCTTCAGCCTGGCTGATGAAGGGGTGGATGTATTTTTTTTAATTTTCGGTTTTTGTCTCTGACTCCATCAGCCCACCCTTGTGAATAACCTCATAGGATTGCCTTCCATCCACGCTAAGACCTGAGTGTCACCAGGCCATCTAGGAACTGGATTCTCCTCCTGCCCGTTTCTTCAGTACTGCTCGCTTAAGAGATGGCATTGTCTCATGAGCATGGCCCATTTATCCACAGTCAGAGCTTCCATGTAAAATTGTGTTTGGTTCCTGATAGACTTGAGCTGCCCTGAATGTCGCTGACGAGACCTGGTCCTCTCGTGCCCAGGTGCAGACCCTGAAGGAGCAGGACTGGGAGCGTGTGCAGCAAGCCAGCATGCTGGCCAATGTGGCCCAGGCATTCGAGAGTGATGAGGGTGTGTCTGATGGCAAGGGTGACAGGGTCACCCTCTTCAGTTGGCCACTCAGCTGTCACCCAGCAGGCAGGCTGATGCCAAGACTCTGACTGTGATGCTGCAGGAGCTGCTGGACGCCATCAACGAAGAGATCCAGTGGGTGATCCCGAACTCAACTCCCCAGAAACTCAGTTTCT
>NW_011494122.1:9326-11613 GCF_000754665.1 Bison bison bison | reverse complement strand
ATACAGTGTGAAGATTGGCTTGTAAGACAGTGGTCCAAGGACATGTGTTTGAGTTTTTCTCATCAGTATATTTAAGATGTTTTCTTTAGACACCATCTTGGCAGTTATAACAATTTACAAAATGGGATAGAATACAAAGGCCTGCCTCATGGTGAGCACGGGGCCTTGGGTCTGGGTGCAGCCAGGTGGCTCGGGGCCCTGAGGCCTGCCTGGTGCCACACCCACACAGCTATGCCCGTGTCCCAAGTCCATGTTCAGAGTGGCCGCAGGCCAGTGACCCTGCACAGGACCTGGCAGAGCTGCTGCTCAGACTGTTCTTGTCACGTCAGCCCAGGCCAAGGTGCCCGTTCCTGTCGGCCGAGTGCGGGGGGCTGGGGGAAAGGCAGAGGGTGAATGGAGCAACCAACAAACACAGGTGGTGCCGCCTGCCCATTTGACGCCGAGACAGACGGCTTTGTGGGCCGTGTTTGAGCACAGACGAGCTCAGAAAGATTGTCTTTCCCCATTCCCGCAGGAAATATGGAACGGTTATATATTAATGTTTTTACTTTTACAGTATGTTGTCAGGTAAAAGTGATTTTTCCTTATGCAACAAGTTGACTTGATGTAAATGGTAAATTCTGTCCATCAACTTGTTATCAACAGTGAAAAACTTTCAAGATGTATAAGTAGAAGTGAAACTGGAGAGTTTACTTCCTGTAAGAATCTTGTATTTTAATTCAAAAATCATTTTGTTTGCATAATCATGTATTTAAACTGCTATATAAAATCACCTATAACAAATTAGGGGAGAAGAGCAGAAACCATGAATTCTAGGTTAATGCAGCACATTGACATGAATCCAGAAACTCACACAAAGCTGGTAGAGAAGTTCATCGAGTGATGCATTTGTACATATACAACCTTAAAAAAAGAAAAAGAAAACACACAAACAAGATCAACTCAGCACTTCATCTGGTCTGGAGACTTGTGTTTAGAAACTCCAGCTTGTTCATGAATTGCTGTTTTGATTGTACAGAGTTCCCAGTTTCCAGTGGAAAAGACTTGAGGCACTGACGTGCATCTCTGCCCTGAGAGCAGGAAAGGTAAAAGTTGTCAACTTCAGGTATCTCCTTACAGGAAGAGAGTCGCCACCAGGGCCCCTTCAGAATGTTAGAGTAAAGAAGTGAAATCAAGCCTGAATGATCAGGGGCCAGTTTGTAAGACTCAATGCTAAGTTATTCTAAGTTTGAGACTATTCAAAAGAGGAAGAGTTGAACCTTTTTGCTGAGATGTTAATTGAGCAACTGTTTCTGCAATTTGCTAATCATTACACAGAATGCCAGCCCTAATTTGTTGTCCAGACACGTTCCTCTGCTGACAGAGGCAGGTGGTGGGTTTTATTCTATTTTAGGTTGATCGAAGAAGAGAAGGAGAACACAGAGCAGTGGGCCGAGGAAACTTGAGAGCATGGAGGGCAGGGGAAGCTTAGGCAACCTCCGTCGTTTTAAATCAGTGAGCTCCCTCAACCTGTATCCTGCCTCCTCACGTGCCAGCTCCTGCCCGCCGAGCAGTGGGCGCTCCAAGCCCCAAAGGCCCAGTGCAGGAGGGAGACCCGCTGGGCATCATGACGCTGGTATGTGTCTGCCTCCTCCCTGCAGCATCCTTCCCCCAGGGCACTGGTTTTCTTTTTTTTGTTTGCCTTTTGGTTTTTCTCTTTTTACCCAGAAGAAAATCAGGTACATTTAGTATGCTCAGAGGTCTAAAATCTTTTAAACTGCCTAGTCTTTAATCATTCCACAATGGCACAGCAACAAATTAGTCTTGATATTTGGACCACCGGCTTAGCACGTCATCATGAACTCAGCCAGAGCGTGCCTCTGTAACGTTGGGCCTGGCCTGTGCTGAGCACAGCAGCTGCAGGGAAGTTTCTGTTCTCAGGGAGTAGACAGCTTTGTGAAAGTAACCATAGGCAGCTCTTATGGTGTGAGAAAGCCATGCAGCACATTTTCCATTGGGGATGCCTGGCTGCAGGGTGCAGGGCATGCGGTGGGAACAAAACCAAGAATCTAAACTGGTCTGCTTTCCGAGTATTTGTAAAATAACAGTTCTGTATATGTTTTCCTTGCTATTGGAGTTCTCTGATGGTGTGTCTGCTTTCATCATTGGTTTTGATTTCCTGTCTCATCCTGTTGTCTGCTTAGTCGTCATCAATCCACACCCCAGCCTCCCACCCCCGAGGCTGTAGTTTACCCATCCATCTCCCCTCCCCCATCCCCCCACTTGCTCTGGTCATAGCAGTGCTGTG
>NW_011494122.1:8991-9226 GCF_000754665.1 Bison bison bison | reverse complement strand
AGGAGCCTGGTAGGCTGCAGTCCATGGGGTCGCACAGAGTCAGACACGACTGAAGCGACTTAGCAGCAGCAGCAGCAGCATGCAGTTACAAGCATAATGTAGATGGATACTAAACTACATATCATGTGTAATTCATAAATGAGATTGTCCTCACATAAAGAAATAATCCTCTTAAGTGTAGAATTAATGGACGTTTAGATATGCAGATGACACCACCCTTATGGCAGAAAGTGAA
>NW_011494122.1:6438-7648 GCF_000754665.1 Bison bison bison | reverse complement strand
GCCACCTCATGCGAAGAGTTGACTCATTGGAAAATACTCTGATGCTGGGAGGGATTGAGGGCAGGAGGAGAAGGGGATGACAGAGGCTGAGATGGCTGGATGGCATCACCAACTCGATAGACATGAGTTTGGGTGAACTCGGGGAGTTGGTGATGGACAGGGAGGCCTGGCGTGCTGCAATTCATGGGGTCACAAAGAGTCGGACACGACTGAGCAACTGAACTGAACTGACACAATATCCTTTCTGTGTTGTATCTTGTATTGAAGACTGTAACTCTCATCAGCTTTTGCACAGTTAATGTCTCTATTAGACTCGTTATAAAAGTATCTTCTGTGGTTAATAAAATGTAAAGACTGCACCTGCTATTATGCTAGCTTTCATTCTTACATATTTTCACAGGGAACCTGCTTTAATGAATTTATTTTGAGAAGTTTTAAATCAAATTCTATGTTAGGATTTTACATTAATGTCCAATAGGTGGTTAGATTTGTTCAATGTTAAACTAGGTATTATGGTAACTTCCTCATCAGTTAAATTACTAATTTAAAGTATAACATGTTTTTTATTAAGAGAAACTAACTTATAGAGAAATTTGGCTGAGAATAGACAACTGTTAAGGCCCTTTGTTGTACAGAATGCTGTGCTTTAATAAATCATGATGTTGTAATAGAATGGTATCTTCCTGAGTAGTAATTTATAGTGTTTCTCTAGTAAATCTTGAATAGCTTATTTAACTTCTGTGGTCAAAAAAAGTGTTCTGTTTCCAGTCACATGTTCTCTAAGTCTTCATGTCACTTACATGTTTGCCATCATTTTTGCTTTACTGTATTTGCCTATACAGATTCTTGAAATTTTAGCTTCAAAGTCGCAATAAATCTGGTTTCTCTTCATTTCTTTGCATGCACAGGACTGGAAAAGGTCAGTTTTCATTCCAATCCCAAAGAAAGGCAATGCCAAAGAATGCTCAAACTACCGCACAATTGCACTCATCTCACATGCTAGTAAAGTAATGCTCAAAATTCTCCAAGCCAGGCTTCAGCAATATGTGAACCATGAACTTCCTGGTGTTCAAGCTGGTTTTAGAAAAGGCAGAGGAACCAGAGATCAAATTGCCAACATCCGCTGGATCATGGAAAAAGCAAGAGAGTTCCAGAGAAACATCTGTTTCTGCTTTATGACTATGCCAAAGCCTTTGACTGTGTGGATCAC
>NW_011494122.1:5510-6338 GCF_000754665.1 Bison bison bison | reverse complement strand
AGTCGCAGCAATCGCGCGCACCAAACACCTCATCACCTGAGCTGCTCGGATCTGGGAAGGGCACAAAACGCAGGCCCAACCGAGAGTCTGCGCCTCTGAGGACTACCCGAGTGCCTGAACCTGAGCGGCTTGGACGTGGGAAGTGCAGGCAGCCCGGGCCCGGCCACGGATGGTTCCCATCAGAGCAACCTAGAGCCTGAGCAGCGTGGGCAGGGAGGCTACACGCGCCGTGAATGGGGGGCAGACCCAGTGTGGCTGAGGCACTGCGAGCACACGCCAGTGTTATTTGTTTGCAGTATCCCTCCGTACCTCCCCTCAGCGCTACTGAACAAGTGAGCCTAAAAAAAATAAATAAAAAGTGTCCTCCACCGTCCCCTTTGTGTCAGGGCGGAAACCAGACACTGAAGAGACCAGCAAACAGAAGAAGCTATAACAGAGGGAACCGCCTTGGAAGCTACAGGCAATAGATTAAAACCCTGTGGTTAGTACCAACTACATAGGAAGGGACCTATAGATCTTGAGAAATATAAGTCGGGCCAAGGAACTAGCCAAAAATGAACTGAACCCACAATACTCAACAAAACCGGAGAAAGTCCTAGATATATTTTTACTATTTTTACGATCATTCTTTCCTTTTTTTTTTTTTTCTTAATTTTTTTTGAAAAAAATTTTTAAGTCCTCTATTATTCCTTTAATTTTCACTTTTATAACCGATTACTTTGCAAAAAAAAAAAAAAAAGAAGAGCCCATTTTTTTTAAAGCAAACTTCATATATATATATTTTTCATAATTTTTTTGACCTTGTTTTTTTTTTTCCTTCTTTTCTTT
>NW_011494122.1:4721-5410 GCF_000754665.1 Bison bison bison | reverse complement strand
TGCCGGCAGAGGACATCAGGCACCCAGAAAAGCAACCCAAGTCTTCGAAAGGAGGTAGGAAAAAATATAAAAGATAAAAAAAGAGGCAAAAGAGGGAGGGATGGAGTTCCGTCCCGGGAAGGGAGTCTTAAAAAGAGAGAATTTCCAAACACCAGGAAACCTTCTCACTGCCAAATCTGTGCCGAGCCTTGGAAGCACAGAGGGCAACATAACAGGGAGGAAAAATAAATAAACAATTAAAACCCGCACATTGCAAGCCCTATGGTAACTCCCCCAGTGGAGAAGCAGTGCAGACACCTGCATCCACCATTAGCAAGTGGAGGCTGGGCAGGGAGGTGCAGCGCAGGCTGCATCGCAAGGATCTGGCCTGAGTACCCCGAGTGCTATCTGAGCGAAATAATTTGGGCTAGCAAACCAGACTGTGGATATCTACCACGTGAAAAGCCAGCCCTAACCTAAGACACCGCCAGACCCGCGCAGAGAACAAAGGACTGAACAGAGATAGCCGGCGGCAGACCATCCCCCTCCGGTGATAGGCAGCCAGAGCCAGAAGGGGACAATCGCAGCCCCAGAGAGACATTATCTATAAAACTGTAAGCAGGCTTCTTTGCTAACTAAAACTTCTTGAGGGTCTGGATGGTCAACATCTGCCTGAGAAGGTGCGCCGGTGCACACCTAGATAACCGAGC
>NW_011494122.1:3973-4492 GCF_000754665.1 Bison bison bison | reverse complement strand
CTTTTTTCCCACCAGGTCGCCTGTGTCTCCTCCCTAACCCCTCTCTACTCTACCCAACTCTGTGAATTTCTGTGTGTTCCAGATGGTGGAGAACACTTAGGGAACTGATTACTGGCTGGATCTGTCTCCCTCCTTTTCATTCCCCCCTTTTTATCCTCCTAGCCACCTCTGTCACCTTCCTCCTTCTTCTCTTCTCTGTATAACTCCATGAACAACTCTGAGCGGTCCAGTTGTGGAGTGTACATAAGGAAGAGATTACTGGATAGCCCACTCTCTCCACCATTGATTCCACCTCATCTCATTCGGGTCACCTCTAACTCCCTCCTCCCTCTTCTCTTCTCCATATAACGCTGTGAACCTCTCTGGGTGACCCTCACAGTAGAGAAACTTTTCATCTTTAACGTAGATGTTTTATCAATGGTGCTGTATAGAAGGAGAAGCTCTGAAACTACTGTAAAAATAAGACCGATAACTGGAAGCAGGAGGCTTAAGTCCAAACCCTGACTCCAGGGAGCTCCT
>NW_011494122.1:844-1629 GCF_000754665.1 Bison bison bison | reverse complement strand
TCAAACACAAAGAACAAATATTAAAAGCAGCAAGGGAAAAACAACAAATAACACACAAGGGAATTCCCATAAGGATAACAGCTGATCTTTCAATAGAAACTCTTCAAGCCAGGAGGGAATGGCAAGACATACTTAAAGTGATGAAAGAAAGTAACCTACAGCCCAGATTATTGTACCCAGCAAGGATCTCATTCAAGTATGAAGGAGAAATCAAAAGCTTTTCAGACAAGCAAAAGCTGAGAGAATTCAGCACCATCAAACCAGCTCTCCAACAAATACTAAAGGATATTCTCTAGACAGGAAACACAAAAATGGTGTATAAAATCAAACCCAAAACAATAAAGTAAATGGCAACGGGATCATACTTATCAGTAATTACCTTAGAGGTAAATGGATTGAAGGCCCCAACCAAAAGACAAAGACTGGCTGAATGGATACAAAAACAAGACCCCTACATATGTTGTCTACAAAAGACCCACCTCAAAACAGGGTACACTTACAGACTGAAAGTGAAGGGCTGGAAAAAGATTTTCCATGCAAATAGGGACCAAAAGAAAGCAGGAGTAGCAATACTTGTATCAGATAAAATAGACTTTAAAACAAAGGCTGTGAAAAGAGACAAAGATGGTCACTACATAATGATCAAAGGATCAATCCAAGAAGAAGATATAACAATTATAAATATATATGCACCTAACACGGGAGCATCGCAATATGTAAGACAAATGCTAACAAGTATTAAAGGAGAAATTAACAATAACACAATAATAGTGGGAGACTTTAAT
>NW_011494122.1:475-744 GCF_000754665.1 Bison bison bison | reverse complement strand
CCATCACCCTAATACCAAAACCTGACAAAGATCCCACAAAAAAAAGAAAACTACAGGCCAACATCACTGATGAACAGAGATGCAAAAATCCTTCACAAAATTCTAGCAATCAGAATCCAACAACACATTAAAAAGATCATACCTCATGACCAAGTGGGCTTTATCCCAGGGATGCAAGGATTCTTCAATATCCACAAATTCAAAATCAATCAATGTAATACACCACATTAACAAATTGAAAAATAAAAACCATATGATTATCTCAATAG
>NW_011494122.1:0-375 GCF_000754665.1 Bison bison bison | reverse complement strand
GAAAAGAAGAAGTAAAACTCTCACTCTTTGCAGATGACATGATCCTCTACATAGAAAACCCTAAAGACTCCACCAGAAAATTACTAGAACTAATCAAAAATTATAGTAAAGTTGCAGGATATAAAATCAACACACAGAAATCCCTTGCATTCCTATACACTAATAATGAGAAAACTGAAAGAGAAATTAAGGAAACAATTCCATTCACCATTGCAACGGAAAGAATAAAATACTTAGGAATATATCTACCTAAAGAAACTAAAGACCTATATATAGAAAACTATAAAACACTGGTGAAAGAAATCAAAGAGGACACTAATAGATGGAGAAATATACCATGTTCATGGATTGGAAGAATCAATATAGTGAAAATGA
>NW_011494121.1:15132-15437 GCF_000754665.1 Bison bison bison | reverse complement strand
TTGAAAAATAAAAACCATGTGATTATCTCAATAGATGCAGAGAAAGCCTTTGACAAAATTCAATATCCATTTATGATAAAAACTCTCCAGAAAGCAGGAATAGAAGGAACATACCTCAACATAATAAAAGCTATATATGACAAACCCACAGCAAACATTATTCTCAATGGTGAAAAATTGAAAGCATTTCCTCTAAAGTCAGGAACAAGACAAGGGTGACCACTTTCACCATTACCATTCAACATAGTTTTGGAAGTTTTGGCCACAGCAATCAGAGCAGAAAAAGAAATAAAAGGAATCCAAAT
>NW_011494121.1:10172-14800 GCF_000754665.1 Bison bison bison | reverse complement strand
GAGAACAGTGTGGAGATTCCTTAAAAAACTGGAAATAGAACTGCCTTATGACCCAGCAATCCCACTGCTGGGCATACACACTGAGGAAACCAGAAGGGAAAGAGACACGTGTACCCCAATGTTCATCGCAGCACTGTTTATAATAGCCAAGACATGGAAGCAACCTAGATGTCCATCAGCAGATGAATGGATAAGAAAGCAGTGGTACATATACACAATGGAGTATTACTCAGCCATTAAAAAGAATACATTTGAATCAGTTCTAATGAGGTGGATGAAACTGGAGCCTATTATACAGAGTGAAGTAAGCCAGAAGGAAAAACATAAATACAGTATACTAACGCATATATATGGAATTTAGAAAGATGGTAACAATAACCCTGTGTACGAGACAGCAAAAGAGACACTGATGTATAGAACAGTCTTATGGACTCTGTGGAAGAGGGAGAGGGTGGGAAGATTTGGGAGAATGGCAATGAAACATGTAAAATATCATGTAGGAAACGAGTTGCCAGTCCAGGTTCGACGCACATGCTGGATGCTTGGGGCTGGTGCACTGGGACGGCCCAGAGGGATGGTATGGGGAGGGAGGAGGGAGGAGGGTTCGGGATGGGGAACACATGTATACCTGTGGCGGATTCATTTTGATATTTGGCAAAACTAATACAATTATGTAAAGTTTAAAAATAAAATAAAATTAGAAAAAAAAATAAATAAATTTTACAGTGGAAAATAAATAAATAAATAAATTTTACAGTGGAATTATTGAGTTCTACAGATGTCCACTTGGGATGTGGTGACATACATTTTGATTCTGCACATTATTTTGAGTAGAATGGATATTTATATTCTTTTTTCAAACCCCTAATGTGGTATATTTTCCCATTCATTTATATCTTTAATGTCCTTCAAGACAGATTTATAATTTTCTCCATTGAGGTTTTGTATATCCTTTTGTTGTATACCTTTCTAAATGTTAGATAGATTCCAGGTATATCCTAATTTTTGATGCAACTGTCAATGGCTCTCATACAGTTTTATATTACTGTGATATGAGAAAGTAATTGATGTTTTTTGGCCGAGTGGCAAGGCATGTGGGACCTTGGTTCCCTTACCAGGGATCAAATTCCCATCCCTTGCTTTAGAAGGTAGATGCTTGATCATGGACCACAGGGAAGTCTGCAATGGATTTTTCAAGTTTGAATTTGTCTCAAGTCATTGTGCTCTCTTGTTAAACCTCTAAATGTATCGGTATAAACTTTTGGATTTTTCTACATGTAGAACTTTTATGAACAAAATCTTTCTTTTTTCCTTTCAATTGTTATACCTTTTACTGATATTTGTTGACTTGCTAGGGTGGAACCTATGCTACTCCATTAAGTATGATGTTATCTAAAGATACCCTTCATCTTTTTAGGGAATTTCTCTTTTATTTCCAATGCACTGTGAATTTTATCACAAAGGCATTTGCACTCATCCAGTGTTCATTGTTTTCATCTCTGGAGATTTAATCAGTAAATCAGGGACAGTAGCCACACTAGAAGCCACACTACATATTGTATATTTCCACAGAGGAAATGTAACATAAGTAATCGATTGTGCAGCTGTTGAAAGGCCACTGGAGCCTGTCAAGCAGGGAACACTCTCTTAGTCTTGGACCACTCTAATCCAAGCCCCCAATTGACGTTTTTCAAATCTTTTACGTACATAGACACATATTCTCTCTGAGATACAGGTATAACATTGTGTTAGTTTCAGGTGTACAATATAATGATTTATTATGTACATATTACAAAATGATCACCACATATGCCTAATTAACATTTATATCTACAGGGTAAAATTTTTTTGTGTGATGAGAAATTTTAAGATCTAGTCTTTTAGCAACTTTCAAATGTACAGTGCAGTATTGTTAACTGTATTAGTGTCCTTAACATTTTAAATATAGTCACCATGATGTACATTACATGTCCATACTTATTTATTTTATTCCTGGAAATGTGTACCTTCTGACCACTTTGCCAATTTTGCCATAGAGCCCACTCTCTACCTCTGAGAACCACCAGTTATTTCTCTTTATCTTTGACTTTATGTTGTTTGTTTTTTTTTAGTTCCACCTACCTGTGAGATCATACAGTATTTTTCTTCCTCTGTCTAACGTATTTCATTACCCTAATGCCCTCGCATACCATCCATGTATTGCAAAGGCAGGATTTCCTTCTCTTTTATAGCTGAAGAGTGATCACGAGTATGCACACACTGCAGTTTCTTTTTCATTCTCTCATCATTAGATATGGAAGTTGTTTCCGTGTCTTCAATAATGTACATAACACTTCCATGAACATGGGGTGCATATATATTTTCAAATTGCCATTTTCATCTTCTTTAAAGGCCCCAAAGTGAAAGTGCTTGAGGCTCTATTTTGAGGAACCTGCACAGTGTCCCCATAATGGCCGCACCAATTCACGTTCCGACCAGCAGTGCCCAAGGGTTCCCTTTACCCCACGTCCTCACCAACACTGCTTGTTTCTTGTTCTTTGACCGTCCCAGCTTGACCTTTGCTGGACACCAGCCGCTCTGAAGGTGTGCTGCACAGCCCTGCGGATCCTGGCCTCCTCCAGCGCCTGCTTGTCCAGCAATGTTCCCGCAACAGATGAGGAGTGAGGGAGAGAGCTCATCCCCTCTTTTTCACCAGGACCCTGGGCAGGGCCAGTCCAGGGTTCTGTGGAGCCTGACATTGACTCAAGTGTTCAGATCCCTCCTTAGGCAAAACAATGGTGTCACTGAATACAATACAACGTGGCCCCCAAATACAAAATGTGACCCCCATGTCTCTGGTGTGGCCCTGAAGTGTTTTCAGGGACTGAGAACAAAGAGCAAATATTTGGACAAAGAACCTGCCATATCTCTTATCAATCAGAAAATTCCAACAATTCATGAATCTGTGAGCCAGGAACTGTGGATGAAGGCCAAATATATATTTCCTAAAAGTCTCTTTATCACAGGCACATCACATCTGAGTTTCTTTCGAAATGAGAAACCTATGTAATCAATCACAAAACATAAAATGCTGAAAACCAAAAGATAAGACAGTTATTGAAGACTATTTTTCTTCCTTCCTTTTTTTTTTTACAACCATGACCTAGGGCTTGTAGGGTCTTAGTTCTCAGACCAGGGATTGAATCTGGGCCAGAGGCAGTGAGAGGGCAGAGTGCTAAGCACTGGGCCACCATACCATTTTTCTCACAAGTCAGGCACACCTATCACACCTGCGTAACACCTGTTCCCCATACTTTTGGCCTGATCCTCTTTGATTGCCTTGTTTTAGGAGAATAATCATATATATTAATTAATATGAATATTCTACTAATAAAGTGTTAGTCAGCCATGTCTGACTCTTTGTGATCCCATGGACTGTAGCCTGCAAGGGTACCTCTGTCCATGGAATTCTCCAAGCAAGGATACTGGAGTGGGTTGCCAGTCCCTTCTCCAGGAGATCTTCCTGACCCAGGGATCGAACCCTGGTCTTCACACTGAGGGCAGATTCTTTACCATCTGAGCTAGCAGGGAAGCCCATTATATGAGGAAATAAGATTAATTATATGATATCTAAAATAGAGTAGAAAGAAGATGATTGATTGATTGACAGACATTTCTTTTTGTTTCTGTAGTTTAAAAAAGTAAAAAATTTATTATTATTTCTATCTAACTGTAAAAGAAACTTTCCATCAGTCCCATAGCTTCTTCCTCAAAGTGTCTAAAATGTTTATGATCATAGTCAAACTTGTGAAAATTAAAGAATTTTTTCCCAAAAGGGCAGTAAGTTCACAGGTTTTTTCCACACATGACTTAAGCCTTCATGTGGCTTTGAAAAGAAGGCCATCCAGAGTGAGGGGTTGTGAACTGTGTTTCTGTGTGAGGTCTAGATTTTGGGGTCCCAGCTGAATGTGGCAAAGTTCTTCCTTTACCACCCAACTTTGCGTGGGCCTGTGTCCTGGTCGGCTGGTCCCACAGACCCTCGGATCCATGAAGACGCACAGCCTGTGTACCCTGTTCTGAAAACCCTTCTGGGCAAAGGAGCTTTTCACTCTCAGCTTTCCTTCCTGGGTTCCACCCTCCAGCGTATGTGAGTCTTCCTGCCCAAGTCTGAATGGTTTTGAGAAATCTTTCAATGTTCTTTTCCAGAAAGTTCAGTGTTTCTCTGTTGCAGGGTTGGTCCCACCCGATGACCAGGGCTGGACACCGTTTCTCTTTTCTGGTTGTGCCGCCCGCTGGGTGATCCCACTGTGGACCCGAGCATCACTGGACAGGTGGTCATGTCAGAGCCAAGTGCAGTGAAGCCTCTCGGCCTCTGGGGGCCTTAGGATCTCCCCCTGCGGTGTAGGGTGTGGGGTGGGACCTTCTGCCTTCTCAGGGCCGCCCCTCCTCCATGGCCTGGGGCGTCCAAGTTCCCCTTCTCTGCTTGGCCAAGGCTCTGTCTCTGTCACCCTCTGGCTTCCTGTTGGGGCTTCCTCGTTCCCTCCCCACATTCGGGGCGCTTCCCTCCCCAGCAGAGGGACCTGAACCGGCTCTGTGCTGGCGGATGCTGACATGGTGCCCCTGCTCCTACTGCCCCTGCTGTGGGGGGG
>NW_011494121.1:6106-10072 GCF_000754665.1 Bison bison bison | reverse complement strand
CGGGTCTCCATGCGAGGGGCGAGGGGAGCACCTGTGGGGAGGGGCTGGAGCTGCTGCTGAGCCTCTGTGTCCCCCAGGGTCCCTGCAGGAGCTTCTAGGGTACGAGCTCCGAGTGCAGGAATCAGTGGTGGTGAAGGCGTGCATGGACGTCCACGTGCCCTGCTTCTTCTCCTACCCCTGGTATTACTCTGGCGAACTCTTCATGTACTGGTTCCGGGAAAAAGACCACCACACCAATGATGCTGTGGCCACAAATGACCGAAAGAAACCTGTGACGCCAGAGACCCAGGGCCGATTCAGCCTCCTCGGGAACCCCAGCAACAACGACTGCTCCCTGAGCATCAGAGAGGCCAGGCTAAGCGACTCAGGAGTCTACTACTTCCGAGTGGAGAAAGGACCTACTCTGAAACACAGTTACAGAGAGAAGAAGCTGAATTTGCAGGTGACAGGAGGTATGACAGGGGGCCCAGGAGAGGACCCTGGCCCGTGGAGACTCCTCTGTTAGAACAGGAACAGGCTATAGCAGCCCTCCCTGCTCCAGGTCTTGGGGTTTGAGGGTTCAGGAGAGACCCAGAACTGGGAAGGAGTTGTGACCCTGACCCTCTGGGTCCCCACACCCCTGCATCCAGGCATCTCCCTCTGTCTCATCTCCCTTTCTTCAGAGAAACCCGACATCCAGTTTCTGGAGCCTCTGGAGTCCGGCCGCCCCACAAAGCTGACCTGCAGACTGTCACTAGCCTGTGATGAGGCACACCCTCTCCTGTTCTCCTGGGTGGGGGACGCCCTTGATGCCATGAAGCCAGACACCCTCCACTCCTCGGAGCTCACCCTCACCCCGAGGCCCCAGGACCACGGCACCAACCTCACCTGTCTGGTGACACTCCAGGGATCGCAGGTGGCCCTGGAAAGAACTATCTGGCTCAACGTCTCCTGTGAGTGTGGAGGGGCGGCGGGGTCCCTGAGGGCGCTGGTGTGTGTGTGTGGGTGTGCGCGTGTGTGTGCGTGTGTAGAGAGAAGGCCAGCCCACTCTTCTATGGGTCTGCGCCCTGGGAGCTGAGGTGGGGAGTGGCCGTGAAGGACAGCCCCCCCATTCCTGGTTTCCCTCCTGGGGTGCTGGTCAGTTTCCATCCCACTCCTCCCTCTGCAGCAAGCCCATGTCTTTCTGCCCCAGATGCTCCAAGGAACCTCCGCATCAGCCTCTCCTTCAGAAATGTCACAGGTAGGACAGGACCTCTCCTCTCCAGGGCTGGGTCCTGCTCCTGGGACTGCCTCCAAGGTGGTGCAGGGGAGTGGGCTTGAATGTGATCAGATATGGGAAGAGCAAGGAGAAAATCACCAGCCTGCCACACCTCCCAAGCACTAGAGCACACACACATGCAATACACACTGAGACTCACACACACAGGCACACACACATAATACATACATATGAACATACACTGAGACACGCACAGAAACGCCCATACACACAGGCACACACACATCACACATATACACAGAGATATACCCACAGCACAGGCACCATCATGCACATATACACTCACGGACATATACACGTGCACTCATGCACACATACACACAGGCACACACACATACACCCCACACGTATACACACTCACACACCCTGTTCAAAGCCCATTTCCTTCACCATGGTTCTATTGTGTGGCTTTCTTCCACAAAAGCCTCCTTAGTCCCATCTCCTGCTGCCTTCACTGAATCAACATCTCAAGCCTTGAGGCTCTGGGTTTTCTTTCCACCAAACAGCCCAGGCCTGTCCCATTGAGACACCAAGCCTCCCCTGAAGATACGAGGCCCAGACACGTTGGCTCAGCCTGCTTAGGGTGTGAAAGTCCAGCCCTGGGACCACAGGGAACCCAGCTGGCCAGCCAGGGGAGGACAAAGCGAGGCCAGGAGATGCTGGGAAGGAGGGAGGAGGAGACCTCAGCCTCCCCCAGCTCTCCCACTGCGCTTTCCCCCAAAGCCCTCAAGATTCTGCAGAACACCGCATCTATTCTCATCTCAGAAGGCCAGGCGCTGCAGCTGCTGTGTGTTGCTGACAGCAACCCCCCTGCACAGCTGAGCTGGTTCCAAGGGTCTCCCACCCTGGAGGCTACCCCCATCTCCAGCACCGGGGTCTTGGAGATACCACAAGTACCGGCTGGAGATGGAGAAGTCACCTGCCGAGCGCAGAACCCTCTGGGCTCCCAGCAAGTTTCCTTCAGCCTCTCTGTGCAGAGTGAGTTGCAGGACAGGTCCTGGGGGCGGGCAGCCTGGGCAGGTGTGTGCCTTTGGGAGGGCTGGGTCTGGGGACTGAGCTTCACCCCCTCTCCCTTCCCCAGAAGGCCCCCCTCCCTGCAGCTGTGAGACTGAGGAGCAGCAGGGCTCCTGGCCCCTGGTCCTCACCCTGATCAGAGGGGCCCTCATGGGGGCTGGCTTCCTCCTCACCTATGGCCTCACCTGGACCTACTACACCAGGTGAGCACCCCTGTGCCCCTGCGCGGACGTCCGGGGAATGGCTCTGGAGTTGCCGGTGGGGCTGGGCGGTCCTGTCCTGCCTGGAGCTAAGCTGTGTGATTCTCCAGGGCCTTCCCTGTTGGTCCAGTGGTTGAGCCTGTGAGTTTCCACTGCAGGGGGCAGGGGCTCGATCCTGGGTTGAGGAACTAAGGTCGCATATGCCTTGAGGCAGAGCCCAGAATGAATGAAATGGGTCTGACTCTCGGACCTGAGACTCTATTGGCTCTGCAGGTGTGGTGGCCACTAGGAGCTGGGCTGAGGGGTGTGGCCGAGCCTCGCTCCCTCTCATGACGAGATTCACCTGAGGATGCAGAGCCCAGAGGACGGACATGGGGACATCACAGTTTGCTTCTCCCTGGAAACTCTCGCCTCCAACCCTGTGCCCTTTGCATCCACGAGCCTTTATTTGTGGAGATGACTGCGTGACAGTAGGAAGAGTCAATGCCATTGAAAGGAGACTTTCTGACTTACCTCGCTTAGTATGGGATTACTCATGTTTTTACATGTATCAATAACTCATTGTTGGTATTGCTTGGTTTTGTCTTGAAAATAGTATTTTATGTATGACTATTCTTCCAGTTATGTATGGACTCTAAAATATGATGACATTGCCTTCGTTTGCAAATTTTGGCTCATTCAAAGTAATGTTGACGTGAATGGTGTGATGAAAATAGGAGGGCTAGCACTTTCCTCCTGGTGGGTGTGGAACTGCTTCATCATAAATTTGGCATATATTTAGTTTGAGAAGGTGGCCTCAGAGAGTTCTCTTGAGTAGTTAGATGAGTTTATATCCCATGGCATATGTGAGGGTTCTGAGCTTTCTACACCCTCAGGAGCACTTGTATTACCTACACGGTCAGTTTTCAGCACTGCACTCCACTGTGGCGGTATCTCCTTGCCTTTTTAGTTTCTTTCCCTCATGTACAATGATGTTGAGCCGTCTGAATATCTTCTTTAGTGAAATTCCTGTTTCGATCTTTGCCCACTTAAAATAAAAATTGGTACCATCTTTCTAAATTCCATATATATGCGTTAGTATACTGTATTGGTGTTTTTCTTTCTGGCTTACTTCACTCTGTATACTAGGTTCCAGTTTCATCCATCTCATTAGAACTGATTCAAATGTATTCTTTCGAGACAGCAAAAGAGACACTGATGTATAGATCAGTCTTATGGACTCTGTGGGAGAGGGAGAGGGTGGGGAGATTTGGGAGAATAGCATTGAAACATGTATAATATCATGTATGAAACGAGTCGCCAGTCCAGGTTCGATGCACGATACTGGATGCTTGGGGCTGGTGCACTGGGACGACCCAGAGGGAGGGTATGGGGAGGGAGGAGGGAGGAGGGTTCAGGATGGGGAACACAGGTATACCTGTGGCGGATTCATTTCGATATTTGGCAAAACTAATACAATATTGTAAAGTTTAAAAATAAGATAAAATTAAAAAA
>NW_011494121.1:5058-6006 GCF_000754665.1 Bison bison bison | reverse complement strand
TTAAAAATTAAAATATAATTGATTTATAATGCTGTATTAGTTTCACAGTACAGCAAAGTGATTCAGTGATATACATATATTCTCCTCAGATTCTTTCCCATTATACTTTTTGACAACATTGTTAGTATACTTCCCTGGGCTGTACAGTTGGTCCTTGTTGGTTATCTATTTTAGATACAGTAGTGTGTATTTGTCAATCCCAATCTCCCAATTTATCCTTCCTCCCTCTGAAAAAATTTTAAGATTTTTACACTTTAAGAAACTAACAAATGTAAACAGAGTATTTCTAAATAAATATTAAAGAAAGGTTTTTTTTCTTTTTGTTTTTTTTTGGTTTCCAGAACTGGTTACTGGGAGGGTGTAGAATGTTTAGGGGCACTGTCAAATTGAGGAAACCTTATGAAATATCAATCCTAAAGAGCATTGACATCACAGGTTATTTCCATACATGGCTTGAGCCTTCACGTGGCTTTGAAAACAAGGGCATGCAGTGTGAGGGGTCCTGAATGCGATTCTTGTGAAGTCCGGGCTTCGGGGGTCTGCACTGAGTGGGGCAAGGCGCTCACTTCAGCCACCCAATTTTCCTTCCCCACATTCGGGGCACTTCCTCCCAGACGGAGGAACCTGGACCTGGGCTGGAGGATGCGGACATTGTACCGCTGCTGCTGCACGCAGAGACTCTCCACTCCTTGAAGCTCACCCCACCCCAAGGCCCAAGGACCACAGCACTGACTCACCCATTGGGTGAATCTCCAAGGATTTCAGGTGACCATGGAGAGAGCCATTCAGCTCAATGTCTCCTGTGAGTGTGGACGGGTGGTTGAGTCCCTGAGGGCAGTGGTGTGTGTGTGTGTGTGTGTGAGTGTGCACGTGTGTGTAGAGAGAAGGCCAGCCTACTGGTCTATGGGTCTGTGCCCTGGGAGCTGATGTGGGGAATGGCCGTGAAGG
>NW_011494121.1:0-4958 GCF_000754665.1 Bison bison bison | reverse complement strand
GACACGACTGAGGACTTCACTTTCACTTTTCACTTTCATGCATTGGAGAAGGAAATGGCAACCCACTCCAGTGTTCTTGCCTGGAGAATCTCAGGGACGGGGGAGCCTGGTGGGCTGCTGTCTATGGGGTCGCACAGAGTCGGACACGACTGAAGTGACAGCAGCAGCAGCAGTGCCCCGGGGGCTGGTCCTACAGACACTCAGGTCCACGTAGACCCGTAGGCCTGTGCCGTGTTCTGACAACCCTTCTGGGCAAAGGAGCTTTAATGTTCAAGTTTTCCTTCCTGGGCTCCATCCTCCACTGTTTGGGGGTCTGGAAACTTTTTTCCTGCCTGAAGTGGAATGGTTTTGATAAATTTTTCAATATTCTTTTCCAGAACGTTCGGTGTTTTTCAGCTGTAGGTGGGTCAAGCCGGATGACCAGGGCTGGACTTTGTTTCTCTTTTTCTGGTTTCACTGCTCCCGGGGCGATCCCATGGTGAACATGAAAATCATTCGGAAGGTGATCATGTCACATCCAGGCTTCCCCGGTATCTCGGTGGTAAAGAGTCAGGCTGCAATGCAGAAGATGTGGGTTCAGTACCTGGGTTGGGAAGATCCCCTGGAGAACAAAATGGCAACCCACTCCAGTATTCTTGCCTGGGTAATCCCATGGGTTGAGAAGTCCAGCGGGCTATGGTCCCTGGGGCCGCAGAGTCGGACACAGCATAGTGAGTAAACAACAACATTTCAGAGTCACATATGGTGAAACCTTGCCAGCTCTGGGGCTTCATGCTCTCCCCTGCAGCCTGCGGCAGAGGGGAGGGGGGAGAGGTTGGAGGGAGAACGTGAAACAGCCTGACTTCTCATCGATACCCTCCCAGACCCGCCTATGGAGTCCACCTCCCCCTTCTTCGCCAGCCAGTCTTCATCACCTGCTGCCTTCCTGGCTTCCTGTTGGGGCTTCCTTCTTCCTTCCCCACATTTGGGGCACTTCCTCCCAGACGGAGGCACCTGGACCTGGGCTGGAGGATGCGGACATGGTACCGCTGCTGCTGCTGCACCCAGAGACTCTGCATTCCTTGAAGTTCACCCCCACCCTGAGGCCCCAGGACCACAGCACTGACCTCACATGTTGGGTGAATCTCCAAGGATCTCAGGTGACCATGGAGAGAGCCATCCAGCTCAATGTCTCCTGTGAGTGTGGAGGGGTGGCTGAGTCCCTCAGGGCAGTGGTGTGTGTGTGTGTGTGTGTGTGAGTGTGTAGAGAGAAGGCCAGCCTACTCTTCTATGGGTCTACGCACTGGGAGCTGAGGTGGGGAGTGGCCGTGAAGGACAGCCCTCCGCTTCCTGGTTTCCCTCCTGGGGTGCTGGTCAGTTTCCATCCCACTCCTCCTCTGCAGCAAGCCCATATCTTTCTGCCCCAGATGCCCTGAGGAACCTCCGCATCAGCCTCTCCTTCAGAAACATCACAGGTAGGACAGGACCTCTGCTCTCCAGGGCTGGGTCCTGCTCCTAGGACCGCCTCCAAGGAGAGGGGGGGTGTGCACTTGAATGCGATCAGATATGGGAAGAACAGCGAGAAAATCACCACCCCGCCCCACCTCCCATGCACTAGACCACACACACATGCAATATACACAAAGATATATGCACAGATGTTAATAGATCCTGGGAAGGCCAGATGGTGAGAACTCAGCCTCCCCCAGCTCTCCTGCTGGGCTTTCCCCAAAAGCCCTCAAGATTCTGCAGAACACCTCGTCCCTTCTCATCTCAGAGAGCCAGGCACTGCAGCTGCTCTGTGTTGCTGACAGCAACCCTCCTGCACAGCTGAGCTGGGTTCCAGGGTTTCCCACCCTGGATGCTGCCCCCATCTCCAGCACCAGGATCCTGGAGATGCAGGGCTGAGACCTGCAGAAAGAGAGTGCGCCTGGCAAGCTCAGAACCCTCTGGGCTCTTGCTTTGTGAGCACATATGTCTCTTCGGACAATCCATTCCTGAGTGTTGGACAAGAGCCCAGTTTCAGGCCCTGGAAGGGGTCCCCCTTCCTGCAACACTTCCAGTGAATATTCAAGGTTGATTTCCTTTAGGATGGATTGGTTGGATCTCCTTGCATTCCAAGGGACTTTCAAGAGTCTTCTCCAACACCACAGTTGAAAAGCATCAATTCTTTGGCACTCAATTTCTTTATAGTCCAGCTCGCACATCCATACATGACTACTGGAAAAACCATAGCTCTGACTATACAGAACTTTATCAGCAAAGTAATGTCTCTGCTTTTCAATATGCTGTCTAGGTTTGGAAGGAAATATAGCTTTTCTTCCAAGGATCAAGCATGTTTTAATTTCATGGCTGCAGTCCCCATCTGCTGTGATTTTGGAGCCCCCCAAAATAAAGTCTGTCATTGTTGCCCCATCTATTTGCCATGAAGTGATGGGATGAGATGCCATGAACTTAGTTTTCTGAATGTTGGGTTTTAAGCCAGATTTTTCACTCTCCTCTTTCACCTTCATGTAGAGGCTGTTTAGTTTCCTTCTCACTTTCCACCATAAGGGTGGTGTCACCTGCATATCTGAGGTTACTGTTACTTGTCCTGGCAATCTTGATTCCAGCTAGTGCTTTGTCCAGCCCAGCATTTCTCATGATGTACTCTGCATATAAGTTAGAAAAGCAAGGTGACAGTATGCAGCTGTGACATACTCCTTCCCCGATTTTGAACCAGTCTCTTGTTCCATGTCTGGTTCTAACTGTTGCTTCTTGACCTGCAAACAGGTTTTGTAGGAGGCAGGTAAGGTAGTCTGGTCTTCTTATCTCTTGAACAATATCCCACAGTTTGTTGTGATCCACACAGTCAGTAAAGAATCTGCCTGCAATGCTGGAGACCTGGTTCAACTCCTGGGTCAGGAAGTTCTCCTGGAGAAGGGATAGACTACCCACTCCAGTGTTCTTGGGCTTCCCTGGTGACTCAACTGGTAAAGAATCCACCTGCAATGGGAGACACCAGGGTTTGATCCCTGGGTTGGGGAGGTCCCTTGGAGAAAGGCATGGCAACTGACTTCCAGTGTTCTTGCCTGGAGAATCCCCATGGACAGAGGAACCTGGCGGGCTGTAGTCCATGTGGTCCAAAGTGTAGGAAATGACTGAGGGAATAAGCACATCACAGCAGCACAGCACTTCTTTCCTGGTGGGTAAGGAAGTGTTTCGCCATAAAGCCAGCATTTATTTAATTCTAGAAGGCAGCCTCAAAGAGTTCTCTTGATTAGCCAAGTGAATTTCCATCCCAGCATCATAACAGAACTCAGTTTCACGTTTCAGTGGGAGATAACTAACCAATTCGATCACATGAACCACAGCCTTGTTTAACTCAATGAAACTATGAGCCATGCCATATAGGGCCACCCAAGACAGACAGGTCATGGTAGAGAGTTCTGACAAAATGTGGTCCACTGGAGAAGGGAATGGCAAACTGCTTCAGTATTGCCTTGAGAACCCCATGAACAGTATGAAAAGGCAAAAAGATAGGACACTGAAAGATGAACTCCCCAGGTCGGTAGGTGCCCAATATGCTACTGGAGATCAGTGGAGAAATAACACCGGAAAGAATGATGAGCTGGAGCCAAAGCAAAAACAACACCCAGTTGTAGATGTGACTGGTGATGGAAGTACAGTGCAATGCTGTAAATAATGATATTACCTAGGAACCTGGATGTTAGGTCTGTGAATCAAGGTAAATTGAAAGTGGTCAACAGGAGATGGCAAGACTGAACATTGACATTTTAGGAGTCAGCAAACTAAGATGGACTGGAATGGCCGAATTTAACTCAGATGACCATTATATCTACTACTGCGGACAAGAATCCCTTAGAAGAAATGGAGTAGCCATCATAGTCAACAAAAGTGTCTGAGTGCAGTACTTGGATGCAATCTCAAAAATGACAGAATGATCTCTGTTCATTTCCAAGGCAAACCATTCAATATCACATTAATCCAAGTCCATGATCCTACCAGTAATGCTGAAGAAGCTGAATTGAACGGTTCTATGAAAACCTACAAGACTTTCTAGAACTAACCCTCAAGAAAGATGTCCTTTTCATTATAGAGGACTGGAATACAAAAGTAGGAAGTCAAGAAATACTAGGAGTAACAGGCAAATTTGGCCTTGGAGTACAGAATGAAGCAGGGCAAAGGCTAATAGAATTTTGCCAAGAGAATACACTGGTCATAGCAAACACCCTCTTCCAACAATAGAAGAGAAGACTGCACATGGACATCACCAAATGGTCAACACCGAAATCAGAGTGATTATATTCTTAGCAGCCAAAGGTCGAGAAACTACACACAGTCAGCAAAAACAAGACCAGGAGCTGACTGTGGCTCAGATCATGAGCCCCTTATTGTCAAATTCAGACTGAAATTGAAGAAAGTGGGGAAAACCACTAGACCATTCAGGTATGACCTAACTCAAATCCCTCACGATTATACAGTGGAAGTGAGAAATAGATTTAAGGAATTGGATCTGATAGACAGAGTGCCTGACGAACTATGGACTATGGAGGTTCGTTACATTGTACTGGAGGCAGTGATCAAGACAATCCCCATGAAAAAGAAATGCAAAAATGCAAAATGGTTGTCTGAGGAGGCCTACAAATAGCTGAGAAAAGAAGAGAAGCGAAAGGCAAAGGAGCAAAGGAAGGATATACCCATCTGAATGCAGAGTCTCAAAGAACAGCAAGGAGAGATAAGAAAGCCTTCCTCAGTAATCAATGCAAAGAAATAGAGGAAAACAATTAAGTGGGGGAAGACTAGAGATCTCTTCAAGAAAATTAGAGGTACCAAGGGAACTTTTCATACAACGATGGGCACAATAAAGGACAGAAATGGTGTGGACCTAATAGAAGCAGAAGATATTAAAGAGGTGGCAAGAATACACAGAAGAACTGTACAAAAAAGATCTTCATGACCCAGGTAATCACGATGGT
>NW_011494120.1:15488-17734 GCF_000754665.1 Bison bison bison | reverse complement strand
AGTTTTCTGACTGGTTGATGGTGAGGTAACAGGATGATAGTCCAGAAATCTCAATCATCAGTCTTCTGGTTCTAGGGTCTCATCATGTAGTTAACATTCTCCACGTGGGTGGGGGCCTTAGTTCCTGCAGAACCCAAAGATACACATCCATCTGTTATGTATATCCCTTGAGAAGGCACTAGGATTCTGTTTTATCTCTGAATTATTATTTCTGGATTGCTTTTCCTTTGTGTCTGCATTCCCTCACTTCCCCTAATTATTAACTACTTGAATCTACTCTTTGAAACTCTGGGAAGGTCTAGGAGACTAAAGCCTATATCTACAAACAACAAATGGAGAAACACAAAAAGGTTTCATTACCCAAAAGAGCTGTGCAGTGTCCTGCTTGGTTTCAGGATGTAAGAAAAACTGTTAGAAGTCACTAAAGCCATGGAAGAGACTTAGAATTGGTTGTTTAAAAAGAAGGTCCCAGAAAAATGACTGATTTTATCTGTTGTAATAAGTCTCTGTTTCTGTGACCATCCTATTAGTTACATTTTTATAACCAAATCATATTATCTCATAAAGTACTCATACATTGTAGCTTCCTTAAGAAATCTGAAGTAAAGGTAAAGCAAGAGCAAATACATTTTGTTGACTAAAAACAAAAAACAAAAAAAATAGATGTCAGACATAAAAAGCAAAAACAAAAAACAAATAGACACTGTGTGATGCAGTTGCATGCAGATGTTATGACAGCAAAGGTCAGGAATAACAAGTTTTCAATTTCTTGGCTAATTCTGTAATAAGTAATGTTGACAA
This sequence comes from Bison bison bison, assembly GCF_000754665.1. NCBI lineage: Eukaryota > Metazoa > Chordata > Mammalia > Artiodactyla > Bovidae > Bison > Bison bison. Next base: position 16,933 of record NW_011494120.1, on the reverse strand, counting down.
GCACTCAATATCCTGAAGATTATTAAAACACTGAGATTGAGTTTAAATGAGTAGTTTTCAATGATTATGCTGTCCTCAGATCCATCCCAATGATCATTAAGAAAGAAAAATGTTTTTATGAAGTACCTGAGTTGACTGGTCATGTTTATTATATGATGGATTACTTAGAATATTTAAGTCATCCGAGTCTTTGGAAACTGGAAGTATGCAAAGAAAAATCAATTAGGTTAACCAAAAGATGCAGATAGCTTATGATTTATTTTTCAATTATGAATGCAAAATGCAATCCATTCCCTGTATAATTTAAAAGCTCATATAGACATTTTCCACTTGGATGACATTTATCATATAACTCGACATGGCTAACATTTGTTATGTTCATGGATTCCTTTTGTTACAAGTCCCAGTTGCATGTCCCCAGCTCATGGCTTCATTCTCAGCTGTGGATACCTTTCCCTCTACATCCATGACACACTTGGTGGGAGTCAGCCTGTTTGGTTCATGTAAGTGATCTATTCTCAAAAAACAGCTCTGTAAAGAATGTAAGTTTTGTTTCCATAAATTACTTCTCAGGGGCCATGGACCTTTAGGACTCCCTTGTTGTTTATTCACTCAGTCATGTCCAACTCTTTGTGACCCCCAAGGACTGTAGCCCACCAAGCTTCCCTCTGTCCATGAGATTTTCCAGGCAAGAATACTGGAGTAGGTTACCATTTCCTTCTTCAGGGGATCTTCCTGACCCAAGGATCGAACCCGCATCTCCTGCATTAGCAGTCAGATTCCTTACCACTGAGACACCAGGGAAAGCCTTAGGACCTCCTACAGATAGTCAAATCAACAATTTGTTAAATTAATTAGTGCCAAGGTTTTTCTGATCTCTTTGTGTGTATATCTGTACGTGTGTGTATTTATATAGTTGCTATATGTCTATTGTATGGCAAACAGGCTAATAACAGTGCCAATCTGAATCTCTACTCCAACACATTATAAATGAGTAGCTGTGGGATACCAGGGAAATTTTTAGTAAAGTAGGAAGGATTGTGTGACTATAAAGTGATAATACGAGGCAGCTTTGTTTTTTTTTTTACCAGTGGACCGGTTCTGTATTTTGAATGTGGTGGGAATTATATGAATTAATACACACACACACACACACACACACACACACACTTTTATTTTAGAACATTTACCTGCTACAGGACATTTTGGTTGTTTCCAGTTTTCAGTTATTACAAACAAAGTTGCTGTGAACAATTGTGTGCAGGTTTCTTTGTTAACATAAGATTTCACTTTCTAGGATAAATATCCAATTGTGCTATTTCTGGGTCACATAGTAAGTGTATGTTTAGTTATTTTCTTTAAACTTTCCAATTATTTTTCAAAGTCACTGTACCTGTTGACAGAAATAATCAATGAACCAATTGATCATGGAATTAAAAACAGTT
>NW_011494120.1:12871-13648 GCF_000754665.1 Bison bison bison | reverse complement strand
GGAGGGGGGGGGGGGGTCGCCCCATCCCTCCCACACGAGACTCTCTTGCCTTATTCCTGATCTTACAGAAAAGTCATTCAGCTTTTCACCATTAAATATAATGTTACATTTAAGTATTTTTTACATGCTCATTATCCAGTTGAGAGAATTTTTTATATCTTAAGAGTGCTATTATAAATAAGTGCAGAATTTTGTCAGTAGTAATAATTATCATCATCATTATTTTCTGTCTGTATGATATTCTACTATTCATTTCAGACTTTGGTAAATTCTGTCTGTTCTCTGTTTTTCTTTGTCATTCTTACTTGAGATGTGTCAACTTTATTGGTACTTCCAAAAAAACAAACAAACAAACAAAAAAAAAACAAAAAGAACAGCGGGTTTTAGTTTCATTAATTATCTGCATTTTTTGTTTATAATTTAATTAAGTTCTGCTCTTCATCATTTTCTTTTCTTTTTTTTTTTGCTTTGGGTTTATTTTGGTCTTCTTTATCTAGGTTCTTGTGGTAAAATTACTGATTTGAGACTTTACTGTCTATTTAATTTACTATCTTGTACTATATTTTAGTCTCTGCATTGCTTTAACTGTGCCCCACAAATATTGAAGTGTTACATTTTCATTTTTATTTGGTTCAGCATATTTTTAAATTTCTTTTGAGACTTCTTCTCTGACCCATGAATGATTTAAAAGTGTGTTTTTAGTTTCCAAATATTTAGAGTTTTTCTGTTATCCTTTTTATTGATTTCAGTATTGACTCCATGATCATTAGAGAGTAT
>NW_011494120.1:11651-12771 GCF_000754665.1 Bison bison bison | reverse complement strand
CATATTTGGTTTGGCAAATATTTCCTTTGGTTTCTATTTTCATTCTCTTGAGAAGATTTTTTATGGATATATATTTTTTTATTTGATGAAGTCTAATTTATCAATCTTTTATGGATTGTGTTTTTGGTATAATGTCTAAATTCTTTGGTAGACCCCCAAAGCTTGCCCCTATTTTTTCTTCTAGAAGTTTTATGGCTTTACATTTTATATTCCCTGTTGGCTCAGATAGTCCAGAATCTGCCTGCAATGCAGAAGACCCATGATAGATCCCTGGGTGGTGAAGATTCCCTGGAGAAGGGAATGGCAATCTACTCCAGTACTTTTGTCTGGGTAATCCTATGAACAGAGGAGCCTAGAGGGCTACAGTCCATGGGCTTGCAAAGAGTCAACACAACTGAGCAAATTTCACACACAACATTGAATTTATTTTTGTATAAGGTCTGAGGTTTAGGTCAAAATGCATTTTTTTTCCTAGTGGATATTCAATTGCTCCAGCACCAGCTTTTAAAAAACCTATCCTTCCTGCATTTAATTGCTTTTGCAACTTTATTGAAAATCAATTTCCCTACTTATATGGGTATATTTCTATGGTCTCTTTTCTGATCTCTTTATCTATATGTCCATCCAGCTACCAATGTCACAGAGTCTTTATTACCACAGCTAATTAATGTCTTGAAATCTGATAAAAGAGATTCCTCCCATTTTTACTCTTTTTAAACATTGTTTTAGCTCTTCTAGTTCAAATTCACTATACATGGAAAAAATCTTGCTGAAATAGTTATAGGAATTACCTTAAACTAGTTTGTCAATTTAACAAAAATTGAGATTATTACTATATTAGGTCTTTTAATCCATGAACATATTTTATATCACTCCACTTATTTAGATATTTTTTTATTTATTAGTGCTTAGTACTTTTCTGCATACAATGCTTGTGCATATTTTGTTAGATTTATACTTAGGTATTGCATAGCTTTTCTTTTTTTTTTTTCTGAGTGTCAGTGATATTGCATTTATAGTTTCCATGTGTTCATTACTACTATATAGAAATACAAATGATTTTTGCATATTGATCTCAAAGTCTGCAACCTTGCTGTGGTCACTTGCTAGATCTAGGAGT
>NW_011494120.1:9865-11551 GCF_000754665.1 Bison bison bison | reverse complement strand
TCTATATCCTTGCTGATTTTGTATCTAGTTGTTCTATCATTTGTTGAGAGACAATAGTGTTCAACACTCCTGGTATGTCTTTGTTAAATTAATTAAAAGGAGCATAAGTTAAGGGTGCTAAATAGTGAGCAGTGGTGCAACAGCAGATCACAAGAGAAATTTAAACAGAGAAGTTTATTACTCACAGATCCTGGGGAGAGAACATCCAAGCTTCAGAGACCACATGGGGAGATCAAGGCAGAGTGCAGACAGAGTCAGAACCTGGGGCACATACCTTTATTAGGGACTGGGGGTAGAGTGCTTTGGGTTTTTCAGGCTAAGGCTGGATTAGTCAATTCAAAACAAAAGAGTAAAAGTTATGTGGAGTCTCATCTAAGGCGTATAGAAGCTGGTGGCCCTGGGAGGCAGAGGAGACTGTTGATGACAAAATCTATTGCAGAAGTCATATCACAAACTTAATTTGCTTGTGGCTCTGTGGGATGCTGTCTAGAACATGCACTTGTCTGAGGGGCTAGAATCAGTTTAAGGTCTCTGCAGGCTGCTTGGCTGAACAAAATGGATGCTGAGGCAATAATACCATGGAGTAGCTTAGCTAACCTTTAACAACTCCAAACATAATTATAGATTTATCTATTTTTGTTTTCAATTCTGTTGGTTCTGTTTCACATACTTTTCAGCTATGCACTTTGGTGAATCCACAATGAGCACTGTAGTAGCTTATTGGTAGATTGACCCTAAAACTTTCATAAAGTAATGTGGTCCTGTCAACACATAGATTTTTGCCTCATAAGACATATGTCAGACTTTAGAACTACAGAACCATAAAATAATACACTTGTGTTGTTTTTAACTTCTAAATTTGTGGATATCTGTTAAAGCAGTAAAGTCAAACTAATATGCTAGTATAAGCAATTAGTGCTATAAATTCTTCTAATCACTGCCTTACCTGAATCCCATAGGTTCTGATACATTACATTTTAGTTTTCATTGATTCATTTGAACATACTTAAAAAATTAACCTTAAGAAATCCTGTTTGACCCATATATTCTTTATGGGTATGTTGTTTAATTTACAATAATTTGAAGATTTTCCTGATGAGTTTGTTATTGATTTATATAATAGTTTCATTCCATTACATTCAGAGAACACACTCTGTGTGATTTCATTCTTTTACCTTTTTAATGTTTCTTTCTTTCTTTCTTTTTTTTTTTTTTTACACAGGGTATGGTTTAGCTTGTAAATATTCTATGTGTTTGAAAGCAAGGTGTGTTCTGTTGTGTTGGATCATGTTCTATAAAGATTAATTGGATCCCGTTAGATTATAATGCTATTTAGTTCTATATCCTTTATACTATATTTTTTGTTATTGTTCAGTCACTAAGTCATGTCTGACTGTTTGCAACCCCATGGACTGCAGCATGCCAGGCTCCTCTGTCCTCCACAATCTCCCAGAGTTTGCGCAAACTCATTCATGTCCATTGAGTCTGAGATGCTATCTAATCCTCTCATCTTCTGTGCTCCCCTCACCCCTTCTCCTTTTGCCTCCAATCTTTCTAAGCATCAGGGTCTTTTCCACTGAGGTGACTCCTTGCAATAGGTGGCCAAAGAGTTGGAGCTTCAGCTTCAGCATCAGTCTTTCCAATGAATATTCAGGGTTGAATTCCTTTAGGACTGACTGGTTTGAT
>NW_011494120.1:8323-8857 GCF_000754665.1 Bison bison bison | reverse complement strand
TATGATGAAAAGGACATCTTTTTTGGTGTTAGTTCTAGAAGGTCTTGTAGATCTTCATAGAACTGGTCAACTTCAGCTTCCTCAGCATCAGTGGTTGGGGCATAGACTTGAATTACTGTGATCTTGAATGGTTTGCCCTGGAACGAATCTAGATCAGTCTTTGTTTTTGAGATTGCACCCAAGTATTGCATTTCAGACACTCTTGTTGACTCTGAGGGCTACTCCATTTCCTCTAAAGGATTTCTTTCCCACAGTAGTAGATACACTGGTCATGTGAATTAAATTCACTCATTCCCATCCATTTTAGTTCACTAATGCCCAAGATGTTGATGTTCATTCTCACCATCTCCTGCTTAACCATGTCCAGTTTACCTTGATTCAATGACCTAACATTCCAGGTTCTTAAGCAATAATGTTCTTTACAGCTTGGGACCTTACTTTCACAACTAGCCACATCCACAACTGAGTGTTGTTTCAGCTTTGGCCCATCAGCTTCATTCTTTCTGGAGCCATTAGTAATTGCCATAGGCTCTT
>NW_011494120.1:7369-8223 GCF_000754665.1 Bison bison bison | reverse complement strand
GGCTCTAGGTGAGTGATCACACCATCGTGGTTACCCAGGTCATTAAGACTTTGCTTGTATAATTCTGTGTATTCTTGCCACCTCACTTCTTCTTAATATCTTCTGTTTCTGTTAGGTCCATACCATTTCTGTCCTTTATTGTACCATGCCTGCATGAAATGTTACCTTGGTATCTCCAGTTTTCTTGAAGAGATCTCTAGTCTTTCCCATTCTATTCTTTTCCTCTATTTCTTTGCATTATTCATTTAAGAAGGCTTTCTTATCTCTCCTTGCTATTCTTTGGAACTCTGCATTCAGTCAGGTATATCTTTCCCTTTCTCCTTTGCCTTTCACTTCTTTTCTTTCCTCAGCTATTTGTAAAGCCTCCTCAGATAACCACTTTGCCTTCTTGCATTTCTTTTTCTTTGGAATCTTTTCGGTCACTGTCTCCTGTGCAGTGTTACGAACCTCCATCCATAGTTCTACTGGCACTCTGTCTACTAGATCTAATCCCTTGAATCTATTAATTATCCCCACTGTATAATCATAAGGGATTTGATTTAGGTCATACCTGAATAGCCTAGTGGTTTCCCATACTTTCTTCAATTTAACCCTGATTTTTGCAACAAGGAGTTCATGATCTGAGCTACAGTCAGCTCCAGGTCTTGTTATTGCTGACCTTATAGAGCTTCTCCATCTTTGGCTGCAAAGAATATAATCAATCTGATTGCGATATTGACCATCTGGTGATGTCCATGTGTAGAGTTGTCTCTTGTGTTGTTGGAAAAGGGTGTTTGTTTTGACCAATTTGTTGTCTTGACAAAACTCTGTTAGCTTTTGCCCTGCTTCATTCTGTGCTCCAAGGCCAAACTTGC
>NW_011494120.1:3754-7269 GCF_000754665.1 Bison bison bison | reverse complement strand
ATGGTCATGTGAATTAAATTCACTCATTCCCATCCATTTTAGTTCACTAATGCCCAAGATGTTGCTGTTCATTCTTGCCATCTCCTGCTTAACCACGTCCAGTTTACCTTGATTCATGGACCTAACATTCCAGGTTCTTAAGCAATAATGTTCTTTACAGCATGGGACCTAACTTTCAAAACTAGCCACATCCACAACTGAGTGTTGTTTCCGCTTTGGCCCATCGGTTTCATTCTTTCTGGAGCCATTAGTAATTGCCATAGGCTCTTCCCCATTAGCATATTGGACACCTGCTGACCTGGGAGGGCTCATCTTCAAGTGTCATACTTTTCTGCCTTTTACACTGTTCATGGGGTTCCCGTGTCAAGAATACTGGAGTGGCTTGCCATTCCCTTCTCCAGTGGACCACGTTTTGTCAAAACTCTTCACTATCACCCATCTGTCTTGGGTGGTTCTACACGTCATGGCTCATAGCTTCATTAAGTTATGCAAGCCCCTTTGCCACAACAAGGTTATGATCCATGAAGGGGATACTGTATTTATATCTTCTAAATCCTTGATGAGTTCCTTTCTGTGGTTGCTGTTGATTACTTAGAGAAAGGTGTTTAAAACCCTGACTATCGTGTAAATTTGTCTACAAGTCTGTTCGGTTCCCTGAGTTTTTGTTTTATGTTTTTGAAACTCTTCTTTGAGGGCCTACATATTAGGATTGTTGTGTCTTTATAATTTCTTTGGTCAGCCCTTGAAGACCGTGGGCCAGACTTTCACTTCTTTACATCAGGTCTAAGGGGATTGTAGCCATTAGTTACTAAAGGGAGCAGCTGCAGGCCCTACGAGGAGCCAAGGTGAGGACACTTCTTCAATAATTGGGAACCAGGCGTGCCAGGACTAAGAAAGACCAACAGATTAGTCAATACTAGATATTCCATTGTAGGGGTTGTGGCTGACACACCCCTTCACTTTCTTTTTTTTTTCCTGGTGTTCCAGGGAAGCGAGTGCCTTGGTTTGAAGTGTCAATTCACAGCAAGGGAAGGGACCAAAGCCTAGTTAATAGTTAGTATGATGATCTTGAATGTGTCCTAAGACTCACTCCAGAGCACAGGGAGCCTGAATGCCAGCACATTCTGTCAGTCCAGTATACCTCAGGCAGGGACAAAAGGCCTCATCTCAAAACTCCCTGTGACTTCCACCCTAGGTATATTAGCTTTTAGGACTTCCATAACAAGTACCACAACTTTGGTGGCTACAGTAGCCATAAATTTATTCAATCACAGTTCTGGAGGCCAGAGGTTTGAAATCAAGTTGTTAGCAGTGTTGGTTCCTTCTGGAAGCTCTAAGGCAGAACTTACTCTATGCTTTTCTCCTGGCTTCTGGTGGTTTGCCAGCAATCTTTGCCTGCCTCTGACGTCAGATGACCTCTTCCCCTCTGTGTCTCTTCTATGTCTCTAGTGTCTCTTCTGTGTCTCTATATCCAAATCTTTTTCTCTTTTCTGTTACAAAGATACCAGTCACTGCATTTAAGGCTCACCCTATTCCAGGATGACCCCACCTTAATTTGATCACATTTGCAAGGATCCTGTTTCCAGTTATGGTCACATTCACAGCTAGTGGAGAATAAGACTTGAACACATCTTTTGGGGGCACACAATTCAGTCCGTTATACCAGAGGTCTTAGGGGGCAGGAGGAAGAACAGCCCTGTGGGTACCTAGAATAGTGCCCTCAAGGAAACCTGCAAAGATTGTCTTTATTACAACTAAGGAAGTATCTCCCTGTTGAAGATGAGCACATCCTCTGTCTTCTTCCTGGTGGACTGGTATTACCTGTTCTCCTGCCCACACTTCTGCCTCATGTCCCTGGCCAGTGTCACCATACCTTGGGAGCAGAGGAGTAAGAAGTTTGGTAAGAAACACCACAAATCCCAAAGTCAGACACCTCCCCTCCTATTTGTGGGGATGTTCTCCAGGGCCCCCTTGCTGCTGGCATTCTTAAGAACTTCAGAGAGCCACACCCACTACCATTGTTTCTGCAAGTGCTTCAGCATGAGATCAGATGAAGGTGCCAGGAGCCAAGATGAGAAAAGGATAAGCACCTCTCATTTAAGAGCTGACCCAGAGACCTTCTAATGAGGAAGCATAGTACAGTTGACAGTACAGTTCCTGCTGCACAAGTATAAAATAAGAGACCCACTACAAAAGCAGATGTGTTAAAGATTGTCAACAAAAAGCACAAGCACTACTTCCCTGAAATCTTCACGAGCACTTCAAGCTGATTTTTGGCATGAATGTAGAAAAACCAACCCCAGAAGTCATTCCTATGCCTTTGTCAGCAAGTTGGACATAACCCACAAAGGGAGTTTGACTAGTGGCAGGGAAATGCAAAGACTGGACTCTTGATGCCTCTCCTGGGTTCGGTCTCCATGAATGGCAGTTATGCCACTGAAGAGGAGATCTTAGGATTCCTGAATAGTGTAGGGGAATATGTTGGGAGGAGGCATTTAATTTGGAGGGACCCCAAGAAACTCCCCACCAGAGATTTGATGCAGGGAAAATACCTGGAGTAGGGGCAGATGACCAGCAGTGATCCTTTATGCTGTGATCTTTGGGGTCCAAGAGCCTGGTTGAAACCTGCAAGATAAAAATCCTGGAAGTTTTGGCCAAGGTCAACATTGCTGTCCCAGTGCCTTCCAGTCCTGGTATGAAGAGGCTAGGAGAGATGAGAAAGAAAGAGCTTGAGCAAGAGTTGCAGCCAGGACTGGCACTACTGCCATGGTCAGTTCAAATTCCAGGGCTATGTCAGTAGCTTTTCCTGCCTCTGGTGAAGTCTGAGGCAGATTCTTCATGTTGTGGATGAAGAATGAATCTTCTTAGTAATGGAGGGCCAAAGTGGGGCTGTAGGTGTCTCTGCATTCCTGTTCTGTGTGGAGAACTTTGTCATTTACCTTTTTTCTTTCTTTGTTTTTTTTTAATGTTGTCTTTTTTTACAGAAAGTTTATTTAGCATCAGAATCTAAGTTTATGAATGGCATGGATCACAGGTTTGTTGCTGTTTATCAGGCTTAAGAGTCTTGGTATTTTCTTGGAAATAATAAAAAAAAAATCACATAGTGAAATAATTAGGATCACAAAATAGAAGGGAAATAAAATAGTTAATTATTGGGTTTTTTTGTATTTTAGTATTTCTTTTAGTAGAAGTAAAGACACAGATGTGCTTAGCTTATTCAAGAATATAGGAGAAATAAAACCATAGTTAATTAACCTTTAGGCCATAAGCCCTTTCATCCTTTAGACATTATTAGGCATCTGTTCTTTAGAAGCCTCCTTATTAGTACAAGGAATGCTAAAATAAAGATGGTCCAACCCTTGCCCATGGAACTTTAGAGTCTAGGAACAGCTTTCACATGATGAAGATGGTGAAACACTGCACAAATCAAATAGAACAAACAAAAGGAAGGAGTTAAGCAGGATGAGCTGTAGATGAGAACAGTCAAATATAAATCTCAGAAAGGAAGAAGGTTT
>NW_011494120.1:2003-2445 GCF_000754665.1 Bison bison bison | reverse complement strand
ACACATCTAATATGGAGTCAGATTTGTTCTTCCCTACTACATTATGTCTTCCAATGGGGGAAGTTGATGACGTTTTACTTGCAAATCAGCATTTTGGTTGATTTACTATTTCATGTCCTATAGCACTTCATGCACTCTGAGAAATGCATTCACAAACTGTTAATCATCTCAGATATGCCAGGCACTATGACATATGCTTTATATATATTAACTATATTCCAGCATTCCTAGAATACAGGGCTTATCAAACTCATTTAACAGATGAACAGCCTAAGGCTCATAGAGTTTGGTAATATGCCCATGTTGACAGGGCTAGAATATAACAGAGCTGGGACTAGAAAGGTGATCTGAATTCTTCTAGAACCAACTGTTCTGCTGTCATTTCTTCATAAAAATAGTGCTTTTTCCCCACTTCTCTGCAAAGGCTTTTTTTTTTTTTTTT
>NW_011494120.1:912-1660 GCF_000754665.1 Bison bison bison | reverse complement strand
TTTCTGTAGCAACAAACAGTATTAAGGTGAATTCAAATAAAAATAACTTTTAAACTATAATGATAAATATCTTATTCCTAAAAATAAATATAATAAAAGTATAAGAACTCCATAGAAAAATTATACAGATATTTCTTGAAATTGCTTACATCCTAACTAAATGGAGAAATATTATGTGCATTTCTATGGAAGATTCAATATTATAAGCATGTTATTTAGTGTTAGTCACTCAGTTGTGTCCAACTCTTTGTGACCCCATGGACTGTAGCCCACCAGGCTCCTTTGTCCATGGAATTCTCCAGGCAAAAATACTAGAGTAGGTAGCCATTCCCTTCTCCAGGGGATTTTCCTGACTGCCTTGCCAGAAAACTGTATAACTTTCTACATCCTTTCACTCTTAAGATAGTTGTTTCTATGTCCCTAAGGGCACATGGTTTTAAGAAGGTAATTATATAAGCCAATTTAGAATAATACTAAAACTATGATAATCATAACTAAGCTGGCTGAGCTGTCCTGACCTCTCCATAAAGATGGTCTTGCATGATTCCTTTGGGGAATTAACTTGCCCTTTGCTGTGGCTCACTGGCTGTCTCTGTCTCAGGGACATGTGTTCAATGACCCAACTTGGCCTTGGAACGGGCTCCACATCCAGCCTTTCAGGACTGGTGATAAAGCAAACATAGGGAGCTGTAGCCGTCTAGTACTATCCACCCACCACATGGCCCCACCCACCCATCTATACATAGTG
>NW_011494120.1:0-812 GCF_000754665.1 Bison bison bison | reverse complement strand
ACGACTGAGTGACTGATCTGATCTGATACAGAGAGTTTCTGTGGGAAAAAGTCTGTGACTTGATTGAGGTATGATGTGAAAAAGACGCTGGTTCTGCAGTCTTTGTCTTTGGGCTGAGAACTAGAGCCTACTCCATTAAAAAGGACATTTGAATTGTTATCTTTTGTAAGTCTACAAATGGCTAGATTTCTGCTTGTGGTGGAATGAATGAAAATAGGTGTGGTTTGGATGGAATGGCAGCTGGGAGGAGTAGAAGACGATGGCCCTTCACACAAATATTAGGAGCTGTGAATTGTATCCAAATGGAGAAGACTCTTCACCACTCAAATAATATTTTACTGAATGAAAGTCCATGTGCCCAACACACAGTGAGGCCAAACAACACCAAAAGGCTAGAGTCTGGAGCAGAGAAAGGCTTATTGCAGGGCCTTGCAAGGAAATGGGTGGTGGCTCATGCCTTAAAAATCCAGAAGTCATGGTCTGTCAGATCACACAATCTTCCTGTAAACTCCAACAGCACAAATGTTTTCTTGTCAGGTCATCGTCAGGTTATCCTGTATATTTCAAGCTATAGGCAATATTCTTTTAAGGAAGGTGCAGAGCCAGCATGACTAAGCACAGGCACCAGAGCACAAAGGTTACAGTAAGGTTAAAGTAAAAAGTGAAGTGAAGTAAAGTAAAAGGAACACATCTAATATGGAGTCAGATTTGTTCTTCCCTACTACATTATGTCTTCAAATGGGGGAAGTTGACGTTTTACTTGCAAATCAGCATTTTGGTTGATTTACTATTCCATGTCCTATAGCACTTCA
>NW_011494119.1:14147-14851 GCF_000754665.1 Bison bison bison | reverse complement strand
CACAGGGTCTCCAGAGGGGTCTTCAGGCACCTGGAGAGAGACAGGGCAGTCACTCCTAGAGGCAGAGGTGGTGGGCAGAGGGATGTGGGGAGGAGAGGCCTGTTTCACCGGAATGCAGGGCATCTCAATGGCTTGGAGCTCGCCTCTAACCTTTTTGACTGGAAGGCAGGGGGTCTTCCGGGGAGAAGGTCATGCTCACATGGGTATGACCTCTCCCTGCACAAAATGATGAACTATTTTCAATGTGGGAAACAAACAGTAAACAAATGTTATTTGCCTATTTCAGCTTATTAGTATTTGGTTAGCAGTAATTAAGATGTTTTTACAAAACCCAACTAGTTGAATTCACACACGATCACTGGCCAAATATCCCCTGGGGTTCCTAGACCTTCCATCCTTTTTTTACCTTCTTTTTTCTTCTTTCCTTCTTCTGGTTTCTCAGTGAACGTATTTATCACCAATGCTTGGAGTTTGCAGCTGCCAATAAGGGAATCAATGCAACTCATTCATACAGCCAAACTAGGCTGCATCCTCTTAGCTTTTATCACTGTGTTCAAGGCAGAGTCATAACCTGTTACTGAGGATTTCCTATGTATTCAGAAGTCTGAAAGGAAAATAATAGTTGTAATTTGGAATGAAAAGAATGGAGCCACTTCAACAATGATGCTCATTTGACTTTCTATCTTCTCTGGACTGCTTAGGAG
>NW_011494119.1:13531-14007 GCF_000754665.1 Bison bison bison | reverse complement strand
TTACCATTCAGTTCAGTGGAGCAAAGTGCTCTCATTCAGAAAAAAAGCCTCCACTCTTTAAAATATTCTACAGATTTTGTTTTTGGTATTCCATGGACTTAAAAAAGATTTTCGACCTTTTAAAACAAACAGAAACCCCCAATATCCTTTAAGCTAGTTAAACCACAAAACTGTAACATGATATGAAATATAATCATTGTTCACACACTAAAATGTAAAATGTCACTCAAAAGTTCTTCCTAATTAGATGTCTTTCATTAAATCAATTCCAGGAACGTCCCTGGCTGTTCAGTGAGAAGGACTCCGTGCTTTCACTGCAGGGCCATAAGTTCTATCCCTATCAGGGAACTAGGACCCCAGATGCTGTTCAGTGTGGCCCAATGCCCTCACTCTCACCCCGCGCTACCCCATCCCTCCTGCTCCACCCTCTACCAAATCCTATTTGGTTAAGAAATGTTGTTAATGGTCTGTATAAG
>NW_011494119.1:9994-10396 GCF_000754665.1 Bison bison bison | reverse complement strand
GTGACATGTATCTTCACCATGACCTTCAAAGGCTCCTTCCCAAGAGCAGGTGGGTAACCAGACGTTCCCTCAGTGCCAGTGAACAAGGAATGCAAAGCACCTTCAAAATCCCCACCCCTCACCCCTCTCCCTCCTCTAAGGCTCTCACCTACACAGATTCTGTTGGGAGCTCAACTTGAAGCCCACAAATACAATTCAGTTTTTCCTTTGCTCTGCATTAAGCACAGGGAGCAACACGGACTTTCTCCCCGGGGAGGTGCAAAGCCTGCATCAAAGGTTCTGGGGCCTCTGCTGGGCTCGCGGACACGCTGGTTGTGCTGCAATCTCAGAACACAGACTTTCGGAACCTCTCCACCCTTGGCATTGTGATGCAGCAACAGTTCTTCTATTTGGAGGGTGAGA
>NW_011494119.1:8650-9894 GCF_000754665.1 Bison bison bison | reverse complement strand
GGGGGTCTTTGGAATGCATCTGTGCCCAAAGAGGCACTAAAAATGCTTGAAGATGACCCTCCCTGGCTTCTGGAGGAAGACCACCACCTGGTTGGTCCTCAGAGGCCCAAGACTGACAGAAGCCCAGTGGACCCAGCCTCCAGCAGATGACATCCCACCTGGAGTTCCAGTAGGTCTGCCCTCCCTCCGCTCTGAAGTTGGATCTCTTCTTACCCTGGGATGGTCTACCCTCTCTATGATCCCTCTCTGCCTCTTCCTGTGCTTGGCAATATGGATTCAATGATATCTAGACCTAAACAAAAGAGGCTCCCTCCTTCTTCCTCCCCAGTGAAGATTTGCCACATGTCCAGGTCACACTACCTCTAGCCAGTTACTCCTGAGGGTGGTGCTTCTACAGGCAAAGCAGCAGTAGTGTGGAGTGGGCATGGGATGGGAGGGTGAGGTCTGCTCCAGACAGGTAGGACTGCAGCACTTGGCAGGGGTAGCCCAGAACAAGGGGGAAGAAGGAAATGACAGCAGAACTAGGGGCCTGGTCTTCTGGCCCTCAGAGCTGCATCTCATTTGCTGGACTGGTGTCGGGATCACTGAGGGCACTGCAGCCTGCACTTGGGGGCTGGGAGCATCCCCAGCTGGTAGATATTAGTGGAATAATAGAACAGAATGATCAGACAGTTAGCTCAATACTCCATGAGGGAACTGTAGATAAGAGAAGAAACTTTACAGGGTTTTGGGAGACCACAATAAGATGAATGACACTCAAGAAAGTAATGGGAAAATTCTGAAACATGTAGGCTTGCTTGATTCATTAAGCATAGCAAGTCGCTTGGCATCACAGCCAGCTTGGCTTACTTAAATCAAGTGAACTTGCTTAGCAACAAAACTATGCAACAGAAGCATGAGACATGGCCCAAAACCATAAAACGGTGGCAGGAGACTTGCACCCTGCCTAGTGAGCTCCATGAGTTAATAACCCCCACAACATGCTCTTGGGCCCCTAAGACACGTTCTTCCCAGAACGTGCCCCCAAACAATACAATGATAGCAGAAAACAAGACCTACAACCTGCCCAGTGGTCATCAAGGTAATGACTCCCCAAAACATACCAAGGGAAAGTCACCTTTCTCTAGGTGATTGTGCATACCAAACACAATCACCTAGGGAAAAGTGACTTTTCAAAATCAAAGACCTGCATTGTCCTGGGACCCGAAAATAGTTTTCCCAAGTAATGTGACAGGGAAGTCTAG
>NW_011494119.1:5688-6306 GCF_000754665.1 Bison bison bison | reverse complement strand
TGCCCTGAACTCCCCTGGATTCATGACCTTGACCGCTCATCTTTGCACATCTTTCTCCTCTCAGGGTCCTGACTCCAGTCAGTCCTGACACAGACATCAAGTATCTGCTGCTCTGGGACACAGGGTCCACATATACTACCCTGGAGTGAGCAGTGATACTGGGGGTTAAAGCCAGGTGTGCTGGGGTAGCCCGTGGGTCAGTGGCGCCCAAGGGCTACCCAGCACCCCCAGAGCATAACGTCGTCCTTGCCCTAGGGGTTCCTCTCCATTCCATGTCTGGCCACACGGCCTCCCTGGCCTCCTCCAGCTGTAGCTGGAGGACTCACTCCATTGCCTGAGTGCTTTCTTTTCAGGAGCACCTCACTCCCAGGGGTCCCACACTTACAGAGGGAAAAACTTCCCTGGGCTCGCCACCCAGCCCTTGCCCAATACCACACAGGCGCCAGGTGTCTGGGGTGTGAAACCCGCCTCCCAAGCACGGGTTCGGAACCTCACCGTGGCTTCACGAATGGGTCCCCAACTCACCAAAGCTGCCTATTCTAACACAACAGCAGGACCAAAGCTCTCTTAGGAAAATGACTTGGGAAACTAAAGGGTGCTCATCCTCCTCCTGCCCTG
>NW_011494119.1:4741-5588 GCF_000754665.1 Bison bison bison | reverse complement strand
AATTTTTTTTTTTTTTTTTTTTTTTTTAGGGGATGGGGAATGAGAGCCTGAAGCTGGATTCTCAATCAAAATCACAATACCTTCTATTTGGCAGAATTTAAATCACGAAGTGTTTCACTTTCCTCACTTCAGTTTCTTCCTCAAAACCTGAAACAGCATCAGCAGGGCCCTTGCCCTGCTTCTTCCTTTTCACAGGCAAGGGCTGGGGCTCAAGAGAGTGTCACAGAGGGGGCCACTGAGAGTGACACGGGAATAATGCCTCTGGCCAAGTCCAGGTCTCCCTAAGTCATCCCTGGGCCAGTCTGGTGGGGCAGTGTGCCCAGGAAAGTCTCTGAGTTCTGGAATGCCCTACTCTGTTTGTGGGCAGTGAAAAGTCTAGGGACTACTAGAGCACAGAACAGGAGCCTCCTTCCAGGGGACACCACTCACCACAGCCTAGGGACTCAGCAGGTCTGTGGGTACTGCCAGGGCATCCAGGAGGATGGGACAATGATGCAATATTCGGGGACAAATCCAGAAAGGCCTAGATTTACATATTACCTCAGCTCAACAGCTGTCCTCCAAGGGCTCAGGCTCAGGCCATCTCCCAGGAGGAAACCTCCCAGTACTGCCTGCCCTCCACAGGGGCAAGTAGGCAGATTCACTGATGGGGTGTCACCGGCAGGATCTGGGGTGCAGCTGTGCACAGAGGCCTCTCCCACTGGTGAGGCAGGAGATATGAAGGGTGTGGGGACCCTGGTCGGGTGCCGTGACTACAGAAACAGAGCTCTAGGACTCTCTGTCGTGGCCTGGGCTCTGACCACACTTTGTCTGCACAGGAAAGGGACGGGCTGGCAGCCCCAGGCTG
>NW_011494119.1:4183-4641 GCF_000754665.1 Bison bison bison | reverse complement strand
CCCTGAGGGCCTCAGGCCCCAGATGCTACCCAGCTCCAAGATGACCAGAACAGAGTGGGCACCAGAGGTGGTAAAGGGGATCACCTTACCTGAAGATGACTTCCACCCACACTGTTTCAGCTCACAATAGCCTCAGGTCCTCAAACACCTGGTTTCCCTGGTCTTCTATCCTCTCATTCACCCGTGTCCACCCGAGCCTGAGAGCAAGAACCAAAATGCTCCAAAAGCAAGAAGACGGTAGGTCAACATGTGTATTTAGGAAGCCTGAGGATACACTGAAAACTGGAGAGCCAACCCCACCATTTGAGTGCGTGTCTTGACATCTCCAAATCTGAGCAATATCTCAAGGGGTGGACCAGCAGACAATGGAAGACCCGAGCTAGTGCTAGGGTCAAAGGGCCCTTCCTCTAAGAACACTGTCCAACATCCCGCAGCACCATTTTCGTTCCCACTCCAGT
>NW_011494119.1:0-1318 GCF_000754665.1 Bison bison bison | reverse complement strand
AAAAAAAAAAGGAATGATGTTGTATCTTACAGCTGATGTCATCTTAGATTTATGAAAAGTTTTATTTTTTTCATAAGCAGAATCCAGCCTACTAAATGCATTTCACAAGTCACTAATGGGATGCTAGCTGCATTATATAGGCAAATGGTTTAGACAGGGATTGACAAATTGGCTTGCCTCCTGTTTTTTGTTTTGTTTTGTTGTTTTTTCTCCCACCAGCAAGCTAAAAATGATTTTTAGGTTTTAGTTTGTTTTTTGTTTTTTTTTTTTTGAACTTTTAAAAATACGTTTCACATTTTTACATTTTTTAATTGCGGGGGAAACAGGAATATTTTGTGACATGTGAAAATTACAGGATATCTAAATTTCAGGGTCACAAAGAAAGTTTTATTGGAACAAAGCCATGAAACTTTGCCACTGCCTGAGGCTGTTTCACACTGCTAATGGCAATGACCCCGTGGCCCTTAATGCCTGGTTACGCTGTAGCTCATTACAGAGAAATTTTACAGACTCGTGGTTGCAGAGAACAAAATGAAGCATTCCAAATCCCATGGCTCATCAGTCCAGTTGACTCAGTGCAGGTAAACACTTCCCACTCTGAGCCTCAGTGGAAGATGAAGCCAGAGTGTCTATGTCTCCACGTCCCAGAGAGATTTCCCTGGAAATACCAGCACCACGTCCTGTGTCCTGTGTCCATGGAAGTCCTACCTGGCTCTCCAAAAGCCTTATCTCAGTGAGGCTGGATCAGGAGATTCCAAGCCTTTTAAAGCCTATTCTAATCCAATCCATAGTATCCAAACCAGGCTCCACTCAGTTTTTCCCCATAGTATCTTTCAACTAGAAACCTTTAGACCAAATTACTAGAGAGAGGAAAGAAAGTGGGTGGGGTTTCAGGGCCCTGGCCAGGGGCTGTTTTCCAGGTCTCAGAGTGATGAAAGTCCCCACTTCCCTATCGCATCCAGTGGCCCACCACCTTGTCTCCAATTTCAATCTGCATCTTTAATTATTTGGGGTTCAGTAGCTTAAGGGCAGGGAAAGGTGGTCCACACAGTGATTCCCACAGAGCTTGGGCTGATGTCAGGAACCTAAAAAGGCAGGGGTCCTCTTCCAATACCAGAAAATCATCTGACTGCAAATAGGAAACCCCTGTTCTCTTCTGGGGCCAAGGGGGTGGGGTGGTGGGTGGGGTGTTGGGCAGGGTGAAGGGGGCAGGAAGCAAGCTTACTCCCAAGTGATCTGCACTTGAAGATGCAGCAGCCTCTGGATTCGTGCGGTCCTCTCTGTGGATCTTCATGCTGAACCCCAGGAGCTTTTCTTA
>NW_011494118.1:16295-16721 GCF_000754665.1 Bison bison bison | reverse complement strand
GTTTAGGAACAGGGAGAGGTAAAATGCCAGAGAACACCTGCAGTGACTCAGCTGTGAGCTGCTTCCTCTTTCCCATGCATAACAGGTTCTGATAAAATGTGATTTCTACAGAAGTGGAGAGAACAAGTCTCCCCTAGAGACATCCTGGGGAATCTCAAGAAGTCTTAACATGAGAGCTGGGGGAGTGCTTGATGAAGATTGTGGGGTGTACTAGGACTGCTATGACTAAAATGGAGGTTGAGGGGATCAATGGGTAAGAGCCTGATCACCTACCCCTAACCTCAGCTGTAAATGATGGATATCACTCTGGACAATTCCCCAGCCATGACTGCCTCCATTTCCTCAGCATCTTGGGAAGTCTTCAGTGTCACTGTCACTCACAGTTAGAAATGACTGGAGCTCAAATGCATGTCCCTGATAATGCAA
>NW_011494118.1:14298-14897 GCF_000754665.1 Bison bison bison | reverse complement strand
GCCTTCCAAGGGTACAGGAAATGGATCCTCACAACACCAAGTCTGCATGGATGGAAGTAGACCTCCATTGTATCCCCAGTCTGGTCCCCAGTGTTCAGGAGCCTCTGGCCTGTTCTGGCATCATCTTTACACACCTCACCCTTTCCTGAAAGCTTATTGATGGTCCTGGCTCAGGGATGGGTCTTGGACCAACTTCATGGAGCTAGAATCTGAGCTAGCACGGATGGGAACGCACTATTCTTTCTACAAACATGTAGCACATGAGGTCCCACAGGGGCTGTCTATCAGTGACTGATCCCTCAAGAGGCCTGAGAAATGGAGGGGAAGTGTTGATTTCTTGATTCCAAGTAAAGTACAGGAGCCTCAGGAATGTTGCTCAGAGTGATGGGCTATAGAGCCAGAGCCATCCAGTAAGAAGGCAAAGGCCATGGGTATAGTGGTTGCAATTAGAGCTCAACTCTCTCCTCTTTGTCATCTCTGTCTTTCTGCCACAGAACTGGAGCTACTACTGCTGGAGACAATGAACACTGCAGTCCAGAACCTTAAAAGTGAGTCTCTGCACCCAGCTCCATTGGTGACATAAGCTTGAGAGTGTATGC
>NW_011494118.1:13274-13973 GCF_000754665.1 Bison bison bison | reverse complement strand
TCATAACTCGTTGTGCTCAGTGGTGCCCTCCAAACTCCAAATGTGTTGATGCCAACACCTGTCGCTGCATTCCAGGATTCACATCTTCAACTGGGGAAGTCATCACCAGCCGCTCAGAGACTTGTGATGGTACAGAGGCTTGGGAGTGGCATTAACTTGTGGGTGGCATATGCTTGGGGGTGGTATATAGAGATTGTGGGAGGACACAATGGGACCTCCAGAGCCCTCAGCCATTGGAGCAGCTCAAAAGTATTTTAACAAGCGTAACATAAAAGTGACAGCACAGGAAAGTATGAGGGGACTGGGTAATCTTGTTTTCATGATCAGTTGGAAGAGGGCTGAGAGCCAACACACAGAGCTGGGCTACGACACAGGCTCTTTGACAGTTAGGAAGTTGTCTTCCTCTCTGTGGATTATTTGCTAGTTTGTAAACCAGAGGTAGTCGTACCTACCCCATATGGATGAACTTAGATTTAATATTTACCTTAGTTAAGAAAAGCTAAAGTTTCAGTTCAGTTCAATTCAGTTGCTCAGTCATGTCCAACTCTTTGCGAACCCATGAACCACAGCATGCCAGGCCTCCTTGTCCATCACCAACTGCCAGAGTCCACCCAAATCTATGTCCATTGAGTCAGTGATGCCACCCAACCATCTCATCCTCTGCCGTCCCCTTCTCCTCCTGCCCTCAATCTTTCCCAG
>NW_011494118.1:9829-12559 GCF_000754665.1 Bison bison bison | reverse complement strand
CTTAATATGTGCAATATGATGAGAAAAAAAATTTGAAGAAATTTCCAGGGATCTGTGTAATGGACGTACGAGTGATTTTCTTTCTTTCTTCTTTTTTTTTTTTTCATGTTTTAAATTATCTTTGTTTTCCAAGTATCCATGTGTTACTTAACATTTTTTATAAAAGTAGATTTTATCAGATTTTGTCATCAAAAAAGGTCTTTGACTGATGTTCAGTCTTTCTGTCACTCTAGAGGTATTCCCAGAGTTTCTTTGATGCATTTGTATGTGTATCTCATGGAGATTTGTAAACTGCTGAACATGGAGAAGAGATATGGCTGCTAGTCCCAGCTCATTCCTAGGAGCACACTTGTCAGGTTGAGGAATTCCAGATCCTCATATCCTCCCCTCCTCACACCCCATTTCCACTATCCTGCACTCAATTCCATCTCATCTCATCAACCTTTAAGACAGGTCTCCAGCAACTGCCACTATCTAAGAAGACAGGAAGAAGTCTCAATGCCCAGTTAGAGGTTGAACTTGAATCCCTCAGTTGTGCATCCCTCCTATATCTTGTTCTGTCTTACTGCAGACCCTCCACCTGGGTCTGGGGCCTTAGAAGGGAAACCCTTAGGTCCAGAGACGAGGACTCTGATCTGGGGGGACCAGACAGCTGCCCTGACTCATCATGATGTCATGAGTCCTGTGAAGCCATAAAGTCTTTGGTTCCCTAACTGGAATATACAGGATCAAGCATTCTGTTCCTTCTTTTTGATTCATTCTTACATTCATGGTTCTTCTTAAACTGTTACTCTGAGGAATCAAATATTCAGGGATTAATGTCTGGGATGGTACCTGGCCTGACCTGACCCCAGATCCCACTCACAACATACACACACACAAATGCTCTCACCCCTAATGATCCACCGTACTGTTCCCTGCAGAGATCTCCATCCACACCTGGACCGCACCCTCAAGTATCAACAGCTCGGTGAGTGGCCCAGCAGACAACACGCAACAGGAAATCCCTCCATATAGCCCACCTATTTCCCCCAAGTTCTAACCTCCTCATATTCTTCCCCCCCAAGATGCTCTCCTGCTTCTTCGAAAGAGTCCAGAATCTTAGGGAAAATGTGGAGTCAGTCCCTGTCCAGTACACTATCCAGGTAAGGGTAGGACCCAGGGAGGCAGGTGGAGGCTTCCCACAGGTCCTGTGGGAAAATCTGATCCAGGAGGAGATATCTCAACATAATGGCACACTGCTCCGAGGCCCTGCCTCTCCCAGGGTGGGTGGGAAGTATGGACATGTGTAGTCACTCCCACAGGCACCTTTTAAAAACCTTTAATCTTGCAGCTCCTGAATATTAGGTTTGCATCATCCTTGGCATTCATGTACAAGATTGACCTCTGAATGGCTGGATTCCAGATGCAAAGACCACCCAAAGAATCCTACCTGGCACTGCCTTTATCCCTCAAACAGTTTCCAATCTCTGTTTTCTGTGAGTGAGTGGGTAATGGCTTCATACAACCTCTCAGGTGTGTCATCTACTGGCTCTGTGTCCTTATCTCCACAGAACCTCATACAGGGGGTGGATGAAATGCTGGAGGCCCCCCGGGACCTAGAAACCTTGCCCAACTCAGAACAGCACCTTGTGGCCTCTAACCTGCTCACTGGCCTGGAAACTGTCTTGAGAGGACTGAGCAAGTCCCTGAATAATGAGTCACTGCACTTCAGTTCACCTTCAGGCACAGGTAATTACCTGGAACAGCCTCCAGGCTCCTGCTCTGCTCATTGCTGGTTCATTCCTTTCCCAACCTCACTAGAGCCCAGTGACCAGGGTTGTATTTCAAGTGACCTCATAAACAAAAATAAATTTTAAAAAATAAATAAATTATTGTGCTAAGCAAAACAATAAGACAGAGGAAGACAAATACCCTGGTTTCTCTAATGGCTCAGATGGTAGAGTCAGCCTGCAATGCAGGAGACCTGAGCTTGATCGCTGAGTCAGGAAGATCCCCTGAAGAAGGGAATGGCAACCCACTCCAGTACTATTGTCTGGAGAATCCCATGGACAGAGGAGCCTTGCAGTCTACAGTCCATGGGTTGCAGAGTCAGACACAACTGAGCCACTAACACTTTCAAAAAACTATACAAACACCAAGGTCATCAACATAGAGAACAAATTGGTGATTGCCAGAGATGAGGATAGCAGTACAGGAAATGGTGCAAAGAAGTCAAAAGGTACAAGCTTCCAGTTAAAAATAAGTTACGGGAATGTACAACATGGTAACTATAGTTAATAGTACTGAACTGTGTATTTTAAATTGCTATGAAAGTACATCTTAAAAGGACTTACCACAGAAAAATTTGGAACTCTGTATGATGACAGATTTTAGCTAGTTTTTGTGGTGATTGTTTTGCAATATATTCAAGTATGGAGTCACTATACCTGTCAATTATACCTCAGTAAGAAAAACATAAATGAATAAAATTATATATAATATACACTTTCATTGTAAATAAATTATGAGCATAAAAATAATGATAATGAAAAGTTTAAGACAAAATAGAAATGGTTACAAAAGGGAAAATTTTTAATTTGGAATAACATAACTTTCTCATGTTATTTGTCATGTAGGTATAATTTGTTTCAATTGAGTATTTGTTTTGTTTAGCACAATTATTTATTTATTTTTTAAAAATTTATTTTTATTTATAGTAGTTTCAGGAGTACAGCATAGTAATTTGGT
>NW_011494118.1:4154-9729 GCF_000754665.1 Bison bison bison | reverse complement strand
TAAACATAGCTGCTGCTGCTGATGCTAAGTCGCTTCAGTCATGTCCGACTCTGTGCAACCCCATAGATGGAAGCCCACCAGGCTCCCCCATCCCTAGGATTCTCCAGGCAAGAACACTGGAGTGGGTTGCCATAGCAGTTTGCACTTATTAATCCCATAACCCTAACTTGCCCTTCCATCCTACCATCTCCCTTTTGGTAACCACTAGTTTCCTTTCAATATCAATGAATCTGTTTCTGTTTTGCATATATTGGTTTATATTATTTTTATATTTCACATAGAAATGATATACAGTATTTGCCTTTCTCTATCTGGCTTATTTCACTGAGCATAATACTCTCTAGGTCCATCTACAATGTTGCAAATGGCAGAATTTCATTCTTTGCTGTGGTAGATTAATATTCTATTCTACATAATCACCACATCTTTTTATCCCATTCTTCCACTGATGGACACTAAAGTTCACAATTTTAATCAAAGTGTAAAATCTAGTAGCATTTAGTACATCATAAGGTTGTAATCTGAGAAGGCAATGGCACCCCACTCCAGTACTCTTGCCTGGAGAGTCCCATGGATGGAGGAGCCTGGTGGGCTGCAGTCCATGGGGTCACTAAGAGTTGGACATGACCGAGCGACTTCACTTTCACTTTTCACTTTCATGCATTGGAGAAGGAAGTGGCAGCCCACTCCAGTGTTCTTGCCTGGAGAATCCCAGGGACAGGGGAGCCTGGTGTGCTCCATCTACGGGGTCAAACAGAGTCGGACACGACTGAAGCGACTTAGCAGCAGCAGCAAGGTTGTAATCATAACCTCTATTTACAAAACAACTTCAACTCTCCAAAAGTAAAAACTGTAGCTACTAAGCAAACACTCCTCAATCCTCTGTTCCCCTGGTACCTGCCAACCACTGATTTGTTTTCTGTCTCTATGAATTTGCCATGCTGGAAATTTTGTATAAGTAGAATTAAAGATATAGACCTGAATGTCTAGCTTCTTTCACCTAGCATAATGTTTCCAAGGTTCATTCATGTTGTAGCATGTATCAGTATTTCATTCTTTTATGGCTGAATAATAATGTATTGTACATGGATGTACCTCCTTTTGTTTATCCATTCATCCATTGATGGACTTTGGCTGACTGCCACCTTTTGACTGTTGTGACCAAAGCTACTATGAATGTGGTGTTTCTTTTCTGTGCACCTCACAGCATATGGGAAGTAGGATCTTAATTCCTTGACCAGAGACCAAAGCTGTGTCTCTTGCATTGGAAGCACGGAGTCTTGGAACTACTGTACCACCAGGGAAGTCCCTGTAGCATAAGTTTTGGTTTGAATAACTGTTGAATAAAGTTCTTTGGGGCACATAATAGGGTGTAAAATTGTTTGGTGATGTGGTAGTTCTATTTTCAGCTTTCTGAGGAACCACCAAACTAGTTTTCCACAGTGGCTATTTCTTCATTTTACATTATCAACAGCAATGTATAAGGGTTCCAATTTCCTCATCCTCAGCAACATGTTACTTCCATTTTGCTTTCTTTTTCTTGTAGCCATTCTAGTGTGTGTCGGGTGATATCTCATCATGGTTCTATCTGCATTTCCCTAGTGACTAAGATGTTGAACCTCTTTTCATGTCATTGTTGAATTTGTCTATATTTTATTGGAGAAACATCTACTCGGGTATTTTTCTTTCTTTTCAATTTCAATTTTTTACATTTGGTTGTTAAGCTATAAGAGATCTTCATAGATCTTAATTTAGATCCTATCAGATATGTCTTTGCAAATATATTCTCCCATTCTGTAGATTACCTTTTCACTTTTTTGTGGTCTTTTCACTTTAATGAATAGATATTTCCATTTTGATGAAGTACATATAATCTGTTGGCACTTTTGTTGCTCCTGCATATTTTTCCATATCTAATAGTCCATTTCCAAATCCAAGGTCAGGAAGAGTTACTCATGTGTTTTTGTCCTACTTGTTTTAGTTTTAACTTTTAAATGTAGATCTTTGAGCCATTTTGACCCCAATGGGTCTTTGACCCATTTCTTTATTAAAATTTATTGTATGAAGTAGGTCACTGAATTCCTTTATTGCTTGTGGAAAGCTGGATGTCTCAGCATCATTGTTGAAGAGATTTTTCTTTGCCCATTGATGGTCTTGACACCCCTTTGTGAAAATCAACTGACCATAGATGCATGGATTTATTCCTGGATCCTCAGTTCTGTTCATATAGCAATTTCCCACTATTTTGAATACTGTAGGTTGGCAGTAAGTTTTGAAATCAGAAATTGTAATGCCTCCAAATTTGTTTTTCACCTTTAGGATTGCTTTGTTTATACAGGTCACTTGCAATCCATTATGGATTTTAGGATGAGCTTTCCATTTCTGCTGAAAATTAATTTAATGATGTCAGAATTTTGATACAGATTGCATTGAATTGATAAATCATTTTGGGGACTGTTGAGATCTTAATATGATGGTTCTGATCCATGACCACAGGATGTCTTATGATTTATTTAGAGTTTCTAATTTCTTTCAACACTCTTTTGTAGTGTTCAATATACAAGTCTTGAGTTTCCTTGGATAAAAATTTCCCTTGTATTTTGTTGACTATTTGTGTATCTATGTTCAAATTGACATTGATTTATTGGGATTGCTGTGATGCATTATCTTGTTTTGTTCTTGTGATAATGATGGTCTCATAGAACTATTTAAGTAGAGCTATTTCTCTTCTATTCTATAGAAAAGTTTACAAAGGATTAGTATTAATTCTTCCAGAATGCCTGAGAGCATTCACTATAGAAGCCATCTGTTCTGGTCTTTTCATTTTGTAAAGTTTTGGATACTGATTCAATCTACTTATCTGTTACTGGATTGCTCTGATTTTCCATTTTCTTAAATCAACTTTTTGTATTTTGTGTCTTTAGGAATTTCCCCATTTTATTTAGGTTGCATTTCATGTTGTTGAATAATTGCTCATATGTTCTCTTACAATCCTTTGTAAATTTAAATGATATATGTATATACCACTATTATTGTACCAAATGATATTGCTTAAAACAATAATATCATTATTTATAATATACATTGTTATAAATATTATTTATATATTATTGATAAAATGATACATAATCATTTATATGATTACATAATCATATAAATGATTATACATGTAAATATATGATATGTCATATGATGTAGATATTTTGACATCATATTTAGATATCATGTAAATCAATGATAAAAATATATCATTTCCTGAGCTACCACAGAAACCCATATAATATACATTATGTAATATATAAACTGTCTACATATTTATATAATATATTAAGGGGCTTCCCTGGTAGCTCAGCTGGTAAAGAATCTTCCTGCAATACAGGAGACCCTGATTTGATTCCTGCATCAGGAAGATCCCTTGGAGAAGGGATAGGCTACCAAGACTAATATTATTGAGCTTCCCTAGTGGATCAACAGTAAAAGTTTCAATATTAATCCAAAGTTTACAATGCAGGATACCTGGGCTCGATCCCTGGGTTAGGAAGATCTCCTAGAGGAGGGCATGGTATCCCACTCCAGTATTCTGCCTGGAGAATCCCCATGGACAGAGGAGCTTGGCAGGCTACCGCCCATGGGGTTGCAAAGTTTTGGACACGATTGACCAAATAAGGGCAGCACACAGCACATAATATATTAAAATACTTATTTTTATGTATGCAAATAATGGTAGTATGTGTACCATCATAGCCACAATTACTAATCTAACTCCCTTCTATAACCCTCACAACTCAGAAATGTCACTGAAGGCACTGGATAAAGAAGATAAGAAGGTCACTTTGATTCAGAATAACATAAAGATGATACTGATCTGGGATGCAGTGCATGAATCTAATGACTCAGGTAATGGTTGTGGCAGGGCACAGATCCCTAGGAATTCAAAATGGAACATGATACTCAAAGAAGCAATAAACAGAAATGTATACTTTAAAGGAAACTATGGGTAATGGTGGGGCCACAGGGAAATAGTTCATTAAAGGAGGAGTCATGGATACCCCAAGATATCAACCTTGCCTTTGTCCTGCAGGTCCCATTGTGGTGGGCCTTGTCTCCATACCTGGGATTGAAAAGTTGCTGGATAAAGTCCCCCTGGTTGTGGATGCTGAGGAACAGGCAGTTCCACATGAGACACATGGGGAATTGCTGCAGGAAGTTCCCCCTATCCTGCTGTCAGATGTCATATCTGTTTTTATCAGCAACAGTAACACACAGAACCTCAGTTCTCCAGTCAAATTTGTCTTCAAACATGTGAGTCCTGGAGGGATGAAGATGTGGGTGTAGGAGAGACCTGAGTCCTGGGCACAGCCTTTGTGCTTCAGGGATGTCCGTCACAGGTGCATCATATCCCAAGGAAATTCCATCATGAGCTAGATTTGGGTCAGCATTTCTGAGCAACAGAACCACCAGCTCAAACCTACTTCCTGTTTCTACAGTCAAGGACCTCTGAAACAAAGGGGAAGGTGCACTGTGTCTTCTGGGAGCAGGGCCAGAATGGAAGTGGTCATTGGGCAACCAGAGGCTGCAGGATGATGGACAACAGAGACGACAGCACCACCTGCCAGTGCACACACTTCAGCAGCTTTGCTGTCCTCATGGCCTACTACAATATGCAGGTGACACCCCTCAGAGGGGCTGCATTCAATATCTTTATGTGGAACAAATTCTAACACATGTTAAACCTGAAAAAAATGCTGTCTCCCAGTTATCGCACATCAGTGACCTGGCATGGTATAGCGGGGATGTCTGCTCAAGTTCTTCCAAGGCTGAAATCATTCTGTCAGCTTGGACTGAATTCTGATCTGAGGTTTGCAGTCCTCCTCTAACCCTCTAATTTTGGGCACAATTCAGTTCCTTGTGGTGGTAGGACTGAGGTCTTCTTGACTTCCTATCTGACAACAGGTGTCCATGTTTAGCTCTTAGGGGCTGTGGATTTTCTCCCTGGGACTTGGAAACAATGAACCTGAAAGAACAACACTCGGACAGTCTCTTGCAAGGACTGACAAATTTATTTCTGCAGTCGAGCCTTTTTATAGAAGCAGGAACAAAGAGCTTAGAGTATATGGCCAGCAGAGCGCATACAGGGTTAAGACATAATCAGTAAAAGATATTTCAAGGACAGCACATTCTAAATGACCCAGGTGTTTATCCCATGATCCATTTTCTCAAGCAACATCTTTAATATTATTAAATCTTGGTGCCGAGCATAGCTAAAAGCAGGAGATGTTTTTCAGCTATCGCAAAGCTGAATACTTCTGGCCCTCTGCCATTTTCCCAAGGACCTTCTCCTTCAAGGCTATTTTACACTGTGCTTCCCAACATATTTTCCTTTTGTTTTTAGTTTAAGCATGGCAGCTGCTAGTTGGACTCCATTGTGAGAGGCATGGAGTCTTGAGTAGAGACATCTGTATCCTATAATCAATGACAGAAAAAGTAGGGTGATTAATATATATATAAATGTTGCTTCCTGAAAACCAAGTTCTAGGGTCTAGGGACGATAGGGTTTTAGTTAAAGTATCATAAA
>NW_011494118.1:346-1911 GCF_000754665.1 Bison bison bison | reverse complement strand
GGTATTTGGAATCAGTATATACATTGAAGGATAATGGTTGAAGAGACAAAAGAGCATATAAAACATACAATTCAATAGGTAGTGGGTAATTTCTCTTTGATATTAGGGCCGACAATCCCTGCTATGCCTTTCTTGTTGCTATCAATGAAATAGGTGGGTGCACTGGAAATAGGCTGGGATGCAATGATATTAGTTATAATGAATTTAGTACATTGTAGAAAGTCCCATAATTTTCTTTTTGGCAAATGAAAAGAGATAACATTTTGAAAATCATTTAATGCCATTTTCATGGTCAGGTTATACTGTAAGGCAATTTGCAATTCCTTTTTTGTCAAGGGGACATGTATTGTATATGGATCAAATCCAGTCAAAGTTTGTACGTGACTTCTCCCTGACATGATAAATTGCCCTATTTTCTCAATATATGATATGATTTTTTTAGACTGTTTAGTGTGCAAATACTCCCATTCCTTTGGGCTGTGTTGAGCTATAATTTCAGTGCGCGAATGTTCAGTGGGGAATATATATAAAGAAACCGGTTGATCATGATCTAGCCGAGTTGAGAAAGACTGTTGAATGTGTTCCTCCATTAAGGCTAGCTCTTCTCTGGCCTCTTTTGTTAGCTGCCTAGGGCTATTAGGGCTAAGGGATCCCTCTAAAATTTTAAATAGATTTTGTAAGGCATAGGTGAGGATGCCAATAGATGGCCGTAGCCAATTAATATCGCCTAGCAACTTTTGAAAATCATTCAGTGTGCGTAGAGACTACACAGAAATTTGAGTTTTTTGAGGTTTGATTTTAGATTCTTCCATAACATGCCCTAAATAATTAAAGGGTGCTTTCAATTGAATTTTATCTGGTGCAACAAGTAGGCCATGATTTTGAAGAGTAGTAGTAACTTCATTTTATAACTGTTGTAAACAGAGTTCAGATTCCATGAAGAGAAGTATATCATCCATGTAATGAATTATGAAAGCAGTAGGATATTTATCTCTAATGGGTTGTAATAAAACAGATATGAGATATTGGCAAATGGTAGGAGAGTTCATCATTCCCTAAGGTAGAACCTTCCACTGAAATCTTTTAACAGGAGCCGTGTGATTTATAGAAGGAACTGAAAAAGCAAAGCATTTTCTATCTTTAGGATGCAAAAGTATAGTAAAAAAGCAATCTTATAAAATAATAATTATAGATTAGCCTTTTAGTACCATGGAAGGGGAGGGTAATCCAGGTTGTAATGGCCCCATAGGAATTATAGTATTATTAACATTTCTTAGATCTATCAACATTTTCCATTTTCTTGATTTCTTTTTTATTACATCAGTTTCATCCACTCCTAGTAGTCTTGAAGAGCCACAATTTTACCCCAATCAAGGGACCATTCTTCCACTCTAATGATTGAAATGTTAGCTCCGGTATCTAGCATGCCTGTTAAATTTTTTTCCTGTATGTGTAAAGTGAGCATGGGTTTCTGATGTTCCTTTAACAAGGTGGATAGTGCAGCAGTAAGGTTGGTACTACCAAAAGTTCCATGCCAAATTTTTATCAGATGCTTTCATTGGTTT
>NW_011494118.1:0-246 GCF_000754665.1 Bison bison bison | reverse complement strand
TCATGTTCGTCACTGGCAGACGTAAAGACGGGAGCTATGAGCCTGTCGATGGCATCATTTCTTGCAACCAGAGGGCCAGGTAAACCTGAATGAGCATGTATATGTGCAATGAAGAAAGGTTCTGTACGTGAGCGAATTAAGGCTTGAGTCTGTGAAAAGAGTATGTAATTCTTCATCTTGATTGTATAAAAAGTCAGGAAAAAGGGAAGCAAGGTATTTGGAATCAGTATAGGGCCTGAAGAAAAA
>NW_011494117.1:13513-13985 GCF_000754665.1 Bison bison bison | reverse complement strand
GAGTTACTAATCTGTGATGGTCAAATACCTATGGCTGATTCATGTTGATGTTTGGAAGAAACCAACATAATTATGTAAAGCAATTATCCTTTAATTAAAACAAATTTAAAATAAAAAAAAACCTCATTGGGATACTCACTATAACGTTTTTATGTTGATATGAAAAGGTAGTATATTTAGCAGTGAAACTGATGTTCTCCAATAATTCCACCAAATAAATATGCTATCTTGGCTTTGCATTTTTCAATGACATATATCACATAAAATATACACAAAGAATTATAATAATCAAATTACTAGAAGTTCATTACATTTTATTTCTATGAGTGGATCAAGTGATGTGATGTACTGATAAAAACATATGACCACCAGGGGCCAAATGTCTACATTTTCATGAAAATGAAAGATGGTTTTGAAAAGGAACTTGCAATGTTAAAATGTATTTAATCTTGCCTTCAATTATTGTGTTGTG
>NW_011494117.1:10501-11230 GCF_000754665.1 Bison bison bison | reverse complement strand
ACTACAGCAGATAGATCCTTCCTTCCCTTAGTCTTTGGCAGCCACATAGCATCTGGGAATATGACCTTGATGCATTTAGATGTACCCACCTGAGACTGAAGATTAAGAGAGTATCACAAAGAAGCAGAAGTGGTTTATAAATTATTCCAGGAAGAAGTACTGGCACCAAGTGTTTGCAAAAGCAACACCATTTGGTGGTAGTGGTGGTGTGGTAACCTAGCCAAGTTACTCCTCTGGCATTATTTGACTGCTTAACTTCCCTTGACTCCTGATTATTTTTGAGCTTCTTTCTCCCATCTTTCCATCAGTTCTGTAAGCTACCTATTATCCTTTCATATCTTTTATCCATAAGTTAGCTAGTCCTTATTCCTGTTTGTAAAACTAAGAACCTATTTCAATGAATAAATTTTTAGCAGTGAAGTACAAGGCAAACATGAAGGTCAGAAAAAATTGGGTGCTACTCTGCTGTGAATCAATGTCATTGAAAGTAAACACTTGAAATCAACTTCTGTAAGAATCCTAATGGTAAGGATAACTACATAAATAAAGCCTAGAGATACAAGGTTCTCTCAGGAAAGGAGTAAAAATGGTACCAAACATAGTCATAACTGGACCTGACATGGGCAGCATGCCTAAAAGAAAACTAAATGTGAAATATTGGCTTTTGGTGAAGCAGCACACAAATATTTCAGGCAGAAAAAAATAATTGGAAACAATCACAATATTTCT
>NW_011494117.1:8776-9753 GCF_000754665.1 Bison bison bison | reverse complement strand
TTGAACCTGGACTGGCGACTCATTTCATATATGATACTATACATGTTTCAATGCCATTCTCCCAAATCATCCCACCTTCTCCCTCTCCCACAGAGTCCAAAATACTGTTCTATACATCAGTGTCTCTTTTGCTGTCTCGTATACAGGGTTATTGTTACCATCTTTCTAAATTCCATATATATGCGTTAGTATACTGTAAATAACCTGTGCACTAAATGAAAGAAGACTTAAAGTCTGGAGGCAAATATTTAGTGTTAGATCTGCCATATACACACATGATAAGGCAGTTTCAGTCTTTGAACTGTGTTGCACTATTTATAATGAAAACAATAAAAAGCACTGTTTGTTTTATCTCCTTTCCAATTGTTTGTATGTGAATCAAATGAGATTAAAAAGTATGATTATTCTTTGGAAAATATTAAGTACTTTATAAATATAAATATTATTTGCATGAATTATTGATACATCATATCAATAAAGTACAGCATCTCATGTCCTTACTCAAAACTGTTATCAAACACTATGGCTTCTTTTCTTATAATAGGATATTGTTTTATTCAGTACAGTGCTCAAAGAATATGGTTCATCTTGAGAAGACTTCTCAATTATTTGGAAGCCTATTATATATAAATGCATATGTCTTGTTTAAAACTTCTTGATTATGATTTAGTCATCATTGAAAATTGTTCAAGCATGACTAATGAAAAGTGATGCTGGATATGTGTTTGGCATACGAATAATAGATCATAGACATTCAACTTTCTAATGATTTACTATTGACTGGTGCTAGATTGTTTAAAATCTTTTAGAGTCCAGTCTATTTATTATTCAGATCAGATCAGTTGCTCAGTCGTGTCCGATTCTTTGTGACCCCATGAATTGCAGCACGCCAGGCCTCCCTGTCCATCACCAACTCCCGGAGTTCACTCAGACTCATGGCCATCGAGTCAGTGATGCCATCCAGCCATCTCATCCTC
>NW_011494117.1:5532-6369 GCF_000754665.1 Bison bison bison | reverse complement strand
CTCATGGACAAAGGAACCTGGTGGGCTACAGTCCATAAAGTTACAAAGAGTCAGACACAACTTAGCCCACACACATGCATACACACACACACACACACACACACACACACACACACCCCATATCTTTTACATTCATTAGTCTATTGATGAACTCTTAAATTGCTTCTATATCTTGTCTATTGTAAATGACATTGCCATGAACATACAGATATGTATATGTATATGTATATGTATATGTATTCAAATTAGTGTTTTTGTTTTCTTCCCATCCATACCCAGAAGTGATTGCTGGATGTTAGGTTAGTTCTATTTTTAGGTTTTTGAGGAACTACCACAGTTTTCCATAGTGGTCACATGAGGATTCCCTTTTCACCACATCCTCATCAGCACTTGTTCTTTCTTGTTTTTCTGATGATAGCCATTCTGATATGTGTGAGGTGATATCTCATTGTAGTTTTATTTGCTAATCAAATCAAAATTTGCTAATCCTCAATGATTAGTGATTTTGAGCATCTTTTCATGTGCTTCTTGGCCACTTGTATATGTTTTTTGTAAAAATGCTTATTCGTGTCCTCTTCCAATTTGTTAATTGGATTGTTTGATTTTTGCTTTTGGGTTTTATGTGTTCTTTATATATTTTGGATATCAAACCCTTATCAGATATACTGTTTGCAAAATTCTTCTATTCAGTAAGTTGCCTTTTAGTTTTATTCACAGTTTCCTTCATTCTGCAAAAGCATTTTAATTTCATGTATTTTTATTTATTTTTTCTTTTTTGCCCTGGTCTGAAGAGATATACTCCGGGGGGGGGGGGAAATATATATATATATATATTGT
>NW_011494117.1:3519-5432 GCF_000754665.1 Bison bison bison | reverse complement strand
TTTGTATGTAACTGTCCAGTTTTCCAAGTAGCATCTATTGAAGAGACTGTCTTTTCCCCATTGTATATTTTTGCCTCCTTGATTGTAGATTAATTGGCCATATAAGCTTGGGTTTATTTGTAGACTCTCTATTCTTTCCCATTGATCTATCTGACTGTATACTAGTATCATACTGTTTGCCTACTGCAGCTTTATAATATATATAGTTTGAAGCTAGGGAACAAACTTCCAGTTTTGCTCCTTCACAAGATTGCTTTGCAAGTTTGAGTTATTTTGGGTTCCATATAAATTTTAGGATTATTTGTTTTACTTCTGTGAAAATTTCCATTGATATTATGATAGAGGTTGCACTGAATCTGTAGATTTCATTGGGAACTATGGACATTTTAACAATGTTGATTCTTCTAATCCTTGCATATAGTATATTGTTTTATTTGTGTCCTCTTGAATTTCTTTTATCAATACCTCATAGTTTTCAGTGAACAAGTCTTCCACCTCCTTAGTTAAATTTATTCCTTGGTACTTTATAGTTTTTATGCAAATGTGAATGAAATGATTTGCTTAATTTCTTTTTCTGAAAAAATGCAACAGATTCTTGTATATAAATTTTGTATAGTGCAACTTTACTAAATTGACTAATCTATTTTCTATTCTAACAGCTTTTGGTGGAATCATTGGAGTTTTATTTATACATCTTGTCATCTGAAAATAGTGACAATTTTACTTCTTCCCTTCCAATTTGAATGCTTTTTATTTCTTTTTCTTGTCTAATTGCTGTTGCTAAGACTTCCAGTACTATGCAGAATAAAAGTGATGAGAATGAGCATTCTTGTCTTGTTTCTGATCTTATAGAGATAGCTTTTAATTTCTCATCATTGATTATAAAGTAAGCTGTGGGTTTCTCATGCATGCCTTTTATTATGTTGAGATATGTTTCTATTATACCCACATTGTTGAGAGTTTTTATTTTTAAAAGGTATTGAATTTTGTCAAATTTTTTTTCTGCATTTGTTGACATTATCATATGATTTTATCCATTGCTTTCTTAATGTGGTATATCACACTGATTGATTTGTGGATATCAAAACACTCCTGCATCCCTAAAATAGATCCTACTGAATTGTGCTGTGTGATCCAATTAATGTATTAAATTTGTTTTGCTGATATTTTGTAGAGGATTCTTTCATCAAGTTCATGAAAAACACAGGCCTATAATTTTCTTTTTTTTTGTAGTATCTTTGTCTGGTTTTGGTATCAGAGTAATGCTGGTCTCATAGAATGAGTTTGCAAGTGTTCCTTCTTCTTCAATTATTTAGATGGTTTGAAAAGGTTAGGTATTAAGCCTTTGAATGTTTGATATAATTCACCTCTCTGATCCTGGACTTTTGTTGGTTAGGAGTTTTAGAGTCCTGATTCAATGTCATTACTAGTAATGATCTACTTATATTTTCTATTTCTTTCTGATTTAGAGTTGGAAGACTGTATATTTCTAGGAATTTATCAATGTTTTCTAAGTCCATTTTTTTTGCACATAATTTTACATAGTAATCTCTTGTGATTTTTGCATTTCTGTAGTATCAGTTGTAACTTCTCTTTCATTTCTGTTTTTATTTATTTGTGCCTTCTCTCTTTGTTCCTAAATGAATCAGCTAAAGATTTATCAATTTTGTTTATTTTCTCAAAGAACAAGCTCTTAGTTTTATTGATCTTTCTATTGAGATGTGGTCTTTATTTCACTTCTTTCCACTCAGATATTTATTACTTCTTTTCTTCTACTAACTTTTGTTTCCACCCACCAATTCCTTTAAATGCAAAGTTACATTGTTTATTTTATATATTTTTTTATTGAGATAAGCCTGTATCGCTATAAACTTCACTCTTAGAACTACTTTTGCCACATCCCATAGATTTTG
>NW_011494117.1:904-1220 GCF_000754665.1 Bison bison bison | reverse complement strand
ATAGCTTTAACTAGACGGACCTTTGTTGGCAAAGTAACGTCTCTGCTTTTTAATATGCTGTCCAGGTTGGTCATAACTTTCCTTCCAAGGAGCAAACGTCTTTTACTTCATAGCTGCATTCACCATCTGCAGTGATTTTGGGGCCCTGCCCAAAATAAAGTCTGTCACTGTTTCCATTGTTTCCCCATCTATTTGCCATGAAGTCATGGGATTAGATGCCATGATCTTAGTTTTCTGATTGCTAAGTTTTAAGCCAACTTTTTCACTCTCCTCTTTCACTTTCATCAAGAGGCTCTTTAGTTCTTTCTCACTTTCT
>NW_011494117.1:0-804 GCF_000754665.1 Bison bison bison | reverse complement strand
TTGTCAGTTGTTTAACTTGCTATTATTTTCTCCCATTCTGAGGGTTGTCTTTTCACCTTGCTTATAGTTTCCTTTGCTATGCAAAAGCTTTTAAATGTAACCAGGTCCCACTTGTTTACTTTTGTTTTGATTTCCATTTCTCTAGGAGGTGGGTCATATAGGATCTTGCCTTGATTTATGTCATTTAAATCAATTATTGACAGGTATTTACTTTTTGCCATTTTGTTCATTGTTTTCTGACTGTTTTGTTTTCCTCTTTGTTCTTTCTTTTCCTCTTTCTCTCTTCCATTGTTTTTTATTTTCTTTATTGCTACATTCAGTCTCATTTCTCATTTTTCTTTGAACATTTTCTGTGAGTTTTTCTTTGTGATTGCCATGAGATTCACATAGAACATCTTATGCATATAATCTCTTTTAAGTAACAATATTGAACACTTCTCAAAACTTTATATTTTTACTCTCTTCTAATGTTTTATATTTTGTTGACACATTTCAGCCTTTTTATTTTATGCATCCTTTGATTATTTATTGTATTGTAGTTAAATTTGCTACTTTTGTCTTTTTTTTTTAATTGGTACTTTCTTTATAAGAGATTGATCCGCTCCCTTGATTATCAATTTACCTTTTCCAGTAAAACTTTTACTTTTGTATGTTTTATTCTTATTATTTAGTATATTTTTTTTATTTTTTGCTTAGATAAATCCTTTAAACAGCAAGGCTGGATAGGGGTAATGATATCCTTTAGCTCTTGCTTATATAGAAAACTCAATCTCTTCTTGAATTCTAAGTGAAAACCATGTTGTG
>NW_011494116.1:19620-19933 GCF_000754665.1 Bison bison bison | reverse complement strand
GAGCATGTGGGATTTCAGTTCCTGGACCAGGGATCGAACCCGTGTCCCCTGAATTGGCAGGTGGATTCTTAAACCACTGGATCACCAGGGAAGTCCCTGCTCCAGTATTCTTGCCTGGAAAATCCCATGGACAGAGGAGCCTGGTAGGCTACAGTCCATGGGGGTCGCAGAGTTGGACAAGACTGAGCACACACAACCAACCAAATTGGGGAAGCTTAGTTACTCCCCCAGTCCCCTGATTTGTTACAAGAGATAAAAGCCTGGAAAGACGTTTTCTTTAGGAATCAGTGCATCACCGTTATTTAGTCTGCTT
>NW_011494116.1:17249-17754 GCF_000754665.1 Bison bison bison | reverse complement strand
AGAGAAATGGAAGGAATCTGGTTTAGTATCCAGCACCGCCCCCTTCCTCCCCGAGGATGCCCATTTGAGGCCGCTGAAGTCTGAACCCCTGAACCCGTGGAGGAATTTTTGCTTTTCATTAGGGCCCGTGCTGAATCTTGCTGCGGCTCAACAATGCAGCAGGAATGACAAAGAAACGCTAGAGCTCCCCCCCGCCCCCACTGCTGATGGAAGCTTTTCGAGAAGGCCACCTGCAAAGGCAAAGCCCCGCATCCCGGGCGCCTCTATGTCACGTGCTCACTTAGCCCACCCCTCCTCCCTTTTCCTGCCCCTCTCATCAGCCACCAGCTGCATCAAGACCGAGAACCAAAGCCGGCAGCCCCCACCTCCGAGTTGGCGGTGTGTGTGTGGCGGGGCGCTGTCTTGTCTGAAGACAGGGTCCAGTCTGGTGTTTCTCCTCAGGGGCTCGGCAGTCCATCGCACTTCCTGTGACACCCCCTCCCCTCTTGCCTTTTTTTTTTTTTAA
>NW_011494116.1:16676-17149 GCF_000754665.1 Bison bison bison | reverse complement strand
TCCAGATGCTTCTGCTGGTCTGAGGCCACACTCTGAGTTCTGGTGGATTTGGGAAATCTCAGCCAGGTTCTGAAAATGGCCACGGACCTGCTGCCTTGGGTGGGGGAGGGCAAGCATCGCCTCGACCTCAATGTTGGGACTCTAGCCTTGGTGATAGGCCCACTCCAGTCTGTTGGATCATCTGCCATCAGCTTCTCAACAGAGAAAGGAAAGCAGCAGCGTGCATTTTGAGAAAACATCATTATTTTAAGCTGTTCTGCCCCTTCCCCATCTCTCCAAGTTCTATGACACATCCTTGTTGAAAATGCTGATAATGCTATTTGGGTGGCGGGAAGCCAATTTCTGGCTGTTCATTGCTTGAGGCTGGGGCTAGGGTCAGGGCAGGAGGCGGGGTCTGTGGAGGGTTTAAGGAGAGAAAGGGGCCAGGCAGATGGAGAAGCCAAGGCCTGGGAATAAAGCTGATTGGTGTGTCA
>NW_011494116.1:14228-15706 GCF_000754665.1 Bison bison bison | reverse complement strand
CGGTGAAGAAGGGGGAGAGGCAGGGCATTCATGAGGAAGTGGAGGGAGAGGGAGGGGCCTGAGTGACCTGGTTCTCCAGTGACCCCTCCTGGGCACCCGGTGACCTGTGTTCTCTCCCCTCAGGTAGGGATTCCACAGCTGGGTGGTTCTAAACCAGCAGGCACATGGAAAGCTGCGGGATGCTGAGCCTGCTGCTGCATGGTGAGTTCCAGGGCCCCCTCCTTCATCCCCTAGCAGACACCTGCCAGTGGGTGCAGGGGTTGGGGAGCCAGTAGAAGATGCTCGAAGATGCGTGGAAACCGTAGGGCTTCCGCCCAAGAACCATGGGCTTCAGGTGGCTTCCATGAAAGCTGAACCTGGGCACCAATTCTTCTGAGTAGGCTTCACTGAATGTGTGACCATGGGGGAGGGGATGGAGCAGGAGAGGAAAATGCAGGTGGGTTTTTTATTTTTCATTGTTGTTTCCTGAGCCAAATATATGAAATAACCTCTTGGTGGTTTTCTTATTCTAATTTCAGATATGAATTCACTGGTGTAATCACCAAAAAACTACAGTGGTTTTCTAATCCCATTATTTTAAGCTCATTTAGTTTATAAAAAAAAAAACCTCAATTCCTTAAGAAAATCATCTTCCTAAAGGAAGAATATGACATGAAACATATCATGTTAGAATTATGTGATTAGGGATGTTTAGAATTTTTTTTCTAAGTTTTTTTGGTCCTATTGTTACATGGATTTTAATACAACAAGAAGACTCAGCCCCAATTTTTTCTCACGTCTCTACAGCTCCAGCTGTTCCAACCTAACCCAGATAGCCCAAGGAAAAATCCCTTGTTAAGTTCTGCAGCAAATGATTTAGACAAAGGATCTGTTTTCCTGACCCTCGAGTGAATGTAATTATTTGAGGTTATAACGACCCATGTAATAGGCCTCTGCCGTGCTGACAGAGAAAATGTTACCAGATAATTCTAGAATTCAATAATAGAATTTTCTCACTCTTTAATTCCACCTTTTCAAAAAGTAGAGCTTGCTCTATTCAAGGAATCAACAGGTACACACTGTACCTTGAATACACTCTAGGGATATCATGAGAGAGATAATTGCATAGCCTTTGTCCTTGAGAAATGTACATTCTTTAATGGCTGACTCAATAAGTAAATGAGAAAAAAAAATTGGAACAAGGCATAGGGAACAGTATGATAAATAGGACATGACTTCCTAGCTGGAGGAGACTCCAAAGGACAGAGGTTGACATTTATATAATTACAAACAGCCAGCTCCTTGCCATTTCTCCTACCTAGAAAGGATATGAAATTTGATTGACTCACTGGGACAGAATGTTTGCTTCTAAGAGCCAACATGATTTTCAGTCTGTACCCAAAGCTCTCCTGTTCCTCACAGAAAGCAGACAGTATTCATAGCCAGTATGCTGCCAAACAGGAACTGTCCCTGCTGCAGAGACCCGAAATACAGCCAGA
>NW_011494116.1:13580-14128 GCF_000754665.1 Bison bison bison | reverse complement strand
GACAAGTTGGAGAGCTGAGCGGTGACATCATCTGCTAACAATAGACGCACTTAAAATTAATGACCGTCTTCCACATCCCCTGGCGCTTTCATTTAAAATGCACTCAGCAGCGCAGACCATATTACTCTGACTACAAGGCACAGGATTACAGATGACATGTTCCCGAAGAAGCAGGCAGGGATAGGACTCCACCTCTCCAGCTAGAGAAAAATGGCTGAATCAGCCTGACAAAACAAGGTCATGGTGGAATCAGAGGTGGCTCATAGCAGGGTAAATGTGGAGCAAAACGGAAAGAGAAATTCTCCGGACACGAGGTCTCCTGGCCTCTCCTCTCCCCCGACCCCATGGCAACCCTTGCAGGGTCTTCCTGCTGTCCGCAGCACAATATACCTCTTCCTTATCCTGCTTTACAGGGGTCTTCACCAAAGGCTTGCTTTAAACCATGAGTGTCTGTGAGGGCCAGGGTTTCTGTCTTATTTACCTCCTGTCTCCAGAGTGCTTGATAACGGTTAGGTTGTTGAATGGGTGAAGCTGCTAAGATTTGAATC
>NW_011494116.1:8280-13307 GCF_000754665.1 Bison bison bison | reverse complement strand
TTCTCAGTCTATCTTCCCAACCCAGGGATCAAACCTGGGTCTCCTGCATTGCAGGGGGACTCTTTACCAACTGAGCCACCAGGAAAGTCCATATATGTGTATGTGTGTGTATATACACACACATACACATATATATACACACACACATATATATATATACACACACATATATATGAAACTCTTCAAATCAGTTAATAAGGCAACCCAATTTTTAAAAATTGGCAAATATTTTTAAATAGCTATTTCTTCAAGGAAGATATACAAAATGCTAATAAGCGTATGAAAAGATGCTTCATGTCAGTAGTCATTGGGGAAATGCAAACCCAAACCACAATGAGATGCCACCTCACACCCACCAGGATGGCTGGAATCAAAAAGACTGTTGCAAGTGTTGGTGGGGATGTGGAGCAACTGGGATTCTCAAAGTCTGCTGGTGGGAATGCAAAATGGTTCAGCCACTGTGGAGAACTGTTAGGCGGTTTCTTGGGTGGTAACTCAACAATTTACCATATGGGCCGGCAATCCCACTCCTATATAAAAAGGAAATGAAAACACATATCCACAAAAAGACTTGCACCCGAGTCCGTACCTCAGCTTTAGTCACAAGAGTTGAAAACTGGAAGCAATCCAAACGTCCATCACCAGGTGACTGAATATACAAATGGCAGCACATTCATACAGTGGAACACTGCAAAGCGATAACAAAGAATCGTCAACTGGTATTTGGAACAACAGAGCTGAATTTCACAAATGTAATGTTGACTGAAAGAACCATTTGATTTTGTTTACATGAAATTCTAGAACAGGCAAGGCTGTACTTCGAAAACCATATCAGTGGTTACCTGGAACAGAGGATGGGAAGCGGACTGCTGTCAGAGGGGCCTGGGGAAACTTTCTGGGAGGCAGGAATGTTCTAAATCGTGATTAGGGTGGGGGTTACACGGGTGTCTATGTTTGTCATACTTGCTGAATTACATACACTTAAAATGGAGACATTTTATTGTAAGTAAATTATACCTGAATCAACATGACTTAAAAAAAGGAAGGTTGTATGTAGAGAGAGAGAGAGCAGCTGCACCCCAGGAGAACAAATCCTTCGTTATCGACCAGGTGCTGTGGAGAGCCGGGCAGTATGTGTGTGAGATTTGATGTCATTACATAGAGAAGTAGCTCCTTCTTTTTGATTGCCAAGTAATTTTCCCTTGTTGGGGTGTACTGGTTTATTTATCCATTGCCCTAGTGTTGAGCATTTAAGTTGTTTCCAGTTTGGGTCTGGAGGACTTTCTGAGGCCTAGTGTTTGCCTCAGATGGGACAGCTCGCCACCTCAAGATCCACAGGGCCTGTGAGGCCATCAGAAGACCATCTCTCTGAAGACCAACCAATCTACCCACCATGATTCACACTGGCCGGCAAAGCTGCAGTGTGAATCCTTGAGCCTTTCTTTTCCGTCACAATCTCTGCATGATGTGAGAAGCAAGTTATGGGGTCCCCGTGAGATGAGAGGCCATGGGATGGTCCCCCTCACTGCATTTCTGCTTCTCTCAGCCTATTTGGTTCTGAACACCCAGCACTGGGGCTTGGTCTCTGGAGTAGTTGGGATTGCATTTTCCAGGAGAGGGGAATGACTTGTAGAGCCAAAGTGGCTGAAGAGATTTTGCTGAAATCAGAAAACGGACCATATTTTCCCTTGCTATTTGGTTTCATGAGACACAAGTTCTCTGAAAACAATGAGGATGAAGAAACACTTCTAACTCATTCTGTGGTTGGAAACTCCATGAGTAACTGTTTTCCTAGCAAACCTCAAGGGGCCAAAGCACATACTTGAAAAGCCGAGGACCTGCGGAGAAATCCCTCAGCTGGTCTGCATTAAGACATCATTCTAAAAAATTAAAAAAGAGACATCATTTTGCGGGCATCTGAGCTTGGCCATTGCCGCCCCTCTGCAGCTTGGGGGCTGGACCAGAACACTGAGGCAGAGACCCATTTCCGGTGTTTTCCCCAATTCAGGGACAGCTTATAACATTTTGTTGTTGTTGTTGTTTGAAGTAAAATTCACGTAACAGAAGATGAGCCGTTAACAAGTTGAAAGTGTAGAATTTGATGGCAGTTAGTACATTCACAGTGTTGTGAAACTCTCCTCTCTGTCCAGTTGCAAAACATTATCACATCCCGAAAGGGAACCCAGTACTTATTTAGCAGTCACTCCTCACTCTTTTCTTCCCCTAAGCCCCTGGCAACCACTAATCCACTTTCTTTCTCCATAGATTTGCTGTTCTGGATACTTCATATAAGTGAAATCATATGTGGCCTGTGTGTCTGGCTGCTTTCACTTAGCACAATATTTTTGAGGTTCAGCCATATTGTAGCATGGGTCAGTACTTCATTCCTTTTTATGGCAGATTAACATTCCACCCTGTGGCTAGACTATGTTTTATTTGTCCATTTACCTGTTGATGAACATTTGTTGCTTCCATCTTTGGGCTGCTGCTGCTAAGTCACTTCAGTCGTGTCCGACTCTGCGAGACCCCATTGACGGCCTCCTACCAGGTTCCTCCGTCCCTGGGATTCTCCAGGCAAGAATACTGGAGTGGGTTGCCATTTCCTTCTCCAATGCATGAAAGTGAAAAGTGAAAGTGAAGTTGCTCAGTCGTGTCCGACTCTGCAACTCCATGGACTGTAGCCTATCAGGCTCCTCCACCTATGGGATTTTCCAGGCAAGAGTACTGGAGTGGGGTGCCATTGCCTTCTCTGATCTTTGGGCTATTGTGGGACATTTGTGTACAAGTATTTGTTAGAACACCTACTTTCACCGAGGAGTGAAACTGCTGGGGCATATGGTAACTTTGATGTTTAAAGTGAGTGAAAGTGTTAGTCACTCAGTTGTGTCCAACTCTGTGACCCCATGGACTGTAGCCAGCCAGGCTCCTCTGTCCATTGAATTCTCTAGGCAAGAATACTGGGGTGGGTAGCCATTCTCTTCTCCAGGGGATTTTCCCATCCCAGGGATTGAACCTGGGTCTCCTGCATTGTATGTAGATTCTTTACCGTCTGAGCCACCAGGGAAGCCCAAATTTATGTTATACCCTGTGACACTTTATACCTCAGAGGCGAATCCCATCTTTATAAAGTTGGTCCACCTAGACCCCTGGTTTTTGACTTGGGCTGTATATTGGAATTCCCTGTGGAGCTTTAAGAGTACTGATACCTGGTTCCACTCTGGAAAATTCTGATGTAATTGGTCTGGTGAGTTGGTTAAAAGCTCCGTAGGTGATTTTAATATGCAGCCCAGGTAGCGAACCATTCTAAATTCTTCCTTTGCAGTCTAACTTGTAGTGACAACTTCAATATTCTCATACTTGGTATTTTGTATTCCACCCTTGGGCAGATATTCACCTGGTCCTTGAAGTACTGATCCTTTGGTGAGGTTTAATCTTGTGACAACAGTGGCTCATGGCACCTACTGTTGGCTTGCCTCAGTGCTTTCATAGCTATTTCAAGCATTACCAGTCGTCTATTCTTCACAATTGTCAACCTGTTAACAGGTGAGGAAACTGAGATATAAAACCAAAACCAAAAAAGGCAGTGTCATCAGAGTTTATGAGAGATCTAGAGTGACAGGCCGCTGCCTCAGGGTGAGTGTTTCCAGACTGAATGCTCTGGAAAACCCCCACATGGGAATACCGGAGCTATGACAGAGGCAGGCTGAGCCAAGGCTGGTTCTGCTGAATTTCTCATCTTCCTCTCCCTACCTCAGGCTGGGAATAAAAGCACTGAAGACTTTTCAGATTTCCACATGGATCCTTCCCTAAAATTCCAATGGGGGAAAATAAATTGCTAAGCAACTGCCAGTGTTTGACTTTCTCTTCTCACACACTGTGATCTTTATTTTAATTTGGCAAATGTATTTTTGGCCAAGGTATTCCTATAGAACTCAGCTCTGGACAGCCAAGGAGATTTGTCTTTGGAATGATCACTTCTGATTCCAGGAGAGACCACTTTTCATTTGCATTTCAAAAAAAATCAGGGATAGCATAAACAATTTTTGATTCCATTTTCTATATTTCCTGGTGATGAATGGCACGGAGCTTTGTTTGGGTTGACAGGCGCTGCTTGGTCTCAAGTTTGAGTTGTTTTTTCTCTTTCAAGGTGAAGAATTCAAGAGGTTCTGGGAGGGGGGGAGGGGGAGGAACCAGAAGGCGATGGTACTTGAGGGAACCTGTCTCACTTAGGATGTTGCTCAGGAATGGCATTGCAAACCTTAGAACCCACTCCAGGTCATTGAAGATGAGAAGGGGTTTATTCAGAGATGCTAGGTGTTCCCAGACTTCCTGGTTGGAGGTCCACCCCCTGAAGCAATGCCTAAATCAGGTAGGGGGGCAGTTCCAGCAAGATCCCATGGCCACCACATGCTGGGTTCTGGGTGCCAGAAATTCCACCATGGGAACCATCTTGGCCAGATAATTGTTTCCACCTGGCACCAAGTTCTGAAGTCAAGCCTTGCTGGGTGTGTGGGACTGGCAGAGCTACGTCACATGCCTGGGGCCTAACTGCAAGGGAAGTTGAGAAAAGAGAGTTTCTGGTTTCTACTTGAGGAGGCAGAACTTAAAATATAGGAAATTTCCTAAATGTACTAACAGTAGTTAGAAGGTTGTGGGTGACCAGCCAGAAAAGGGCACTGGTCCATACAGATGGTTTGAGTAGGTTTCTGAAATGGAAACAGGGAAATGTCTCAGAAATAGCTATAGCAGGGCCTTATGCTTTCTAAAGGCTGGCCAGGAGCTTTGCACTCTCCCTGATCTCCTTTTCTGGGATCCTCGGGGCCGGTTTAGTTCTCTGCACACTAGTTTCCTCAGCTTGTCTTTGGCTCTTGCTCTGATTAACTCTACCTAAGT
This sequence comes from Bison bison bison, assembly GCF_000754665.1. Classification (NCBI taxonomy): domain Eukaryota; kingdom Metazoa; phylum Chordata; class Mammalia; order Artiodactyla; family Bovidae; genus Bison; species Bison bison. The sequence continues at coordinate 8,414 of NW_011494116.1, read as the reverse complement.
CAGATGTTCCGGAGAAGGCGATCGCACCCCACTCCAGTACTCTTGCCTGGAAAATCCCATGGACAGAGGAGCCTGGTAGGCTGCAGTCCATAAGGTTGCTAAGAGTCAGACACGACTGAGCGACTTCACTTTCA
>NW_011494116.1:7688-8180 GCF_000754665.1 Bison bison bison | reverse complement strand
TGGACATGACTGAATTGACTTAGCAGCAGCAGCAGCAGGTCAGATGTTCACCTGCAGTCCAAACAGCTGTGACTCCGAGAAGGCTACAGAGACACACAGGACCCTTAGTGGCGTATTTTTTCTTAGATGTGTTGCTTGGCAACAGCTGTTGTCCAGCTGTGGAAATGAGAGCCAGAAGGGCCCTCCAGGGTCAGGAAGTGCAGGCTTTTCAGTTCAGTTACAGAAAGGGAAGCTCAGAAAGGTTAGGGGTGGGGGGTGAGGGATAGTACAGTACAGTGGAAAAGACAGAAATCAAAGGTTGGTGTTGTTTAATTATCCTGGACCTCAGTTTCCTTTTTTGTGAGAGGAGAATAATACTTACTTTGCAGGGTTGTCATATTAAATTAAATGATATAGCAAGCTTCAGTTCAGTTCAGTATCTCAGTCATGTCCAACTCTTTGCGACCCCATGAATCGCAGTACGCCAGGCCTCCCTGTCCATCACCAACTCCC
>NW_011494116.1:6692-7088 GCF_000754665.1 Bison bison bison | reverse complement strand
CTGCATATAAGTTAAATAAGCAGGGTGACAATATACAGCCTTGATGTACTCCTTTTCCTATTTGGAACCAGTCTGTTGTTCCATGTCCAGTTCTAACTGTTGCTTCCTGACCTGCATATAGGTTTCTCAAGAGGCAGGTCAGGTGATCTGGTATTCCCGTCTCTTTCAGAATTTTCCACAGTTTATTGTGATCCACAGAGTCAAAGGCTTTGGCATAGTCAATAAAGCAGAAATAGATGTTTTTCTGGAACTATCTTACTTTTTCCATGATCCAGCGGATGTTGACAATTTGATCTCTGGTTCCTCTGCCTTTTCTAAAACCAGCTTGAACATCTGGAAGTTCGCGGTTCACATATTGCTGAACCCTGCTTGGAGAATTTTGAGCATTACTTTACC
>NW_011494116.1:5082-6040 GCF_000754665.1 Bison bison bison | reverse complement strand
ATATCCATCACCCCCCAAATTCATGCCCCTTTATAATCCTTCCCTTCTGCCCCTCCGTGCCTTCCCACCCATCCCCAGGCAACCACTAATCTTTCTGTTACTATATACCAATTTGTTGTTTCTAAAATTTTTTGTAAATGGAATCATATAGTATGTACTCATTTTTGTCTGGCTTCTTTCAGCAGAATTATCTTGAGGATCATCCATGTTGCATATATCAATAATCTATTCCTTTTAATCACTGAGTAGTATCCATTGTATGCATATATCATAATTTATTTACCCATTCAACTTTTGATGGGCGTTTGTGTTGTTTCCACCTTTGGGTTATTATGCATAAAGCTGCTGTGAACATTCATGCTCTAGCCTTTTTATGAACATGTGCTTTTATTTTCCTACAAGTAGAATGAACTGATCATAAAGCAGGTATATGTTAACTTTTAAAAAAACTGCCATGTTGTTTCCAATGTGGTTATACCATTTAACATTCCCACCAGCAGTATAAGAGAGTTATAGTTATATATGCTTTCCAACACTTTGTATGGTCAGTCTTTCTAATTTTAGTCATTCTAATAGGTAACTTTTTTTCCTGAGTTTTATGGTTTTATTAGCACAAACAAAATGTGCACACCAGCTGTCTATTCATTTCTTCACTGTGCAGGCTGGTGTTGGGACTGGTGATTCTGATGGCCAGCTGGGCTGCTCTTTTCACAATGGCCTTGAGGTTCCTGGAGGAGACACTGTGAGCAGTCTCAGCACAGTAAGATTTTTTGTCCAACAGCAGTACTTCAAGCTCCTTGACGTTGTGGATGAGGTACTTCCCGAAGCTGCTGGGCAGCATGTGCCTTGTTTTCCTGTTGCTCTAGTAACTGATGTTGGGCATCAAGATCTGGCCTTTGAATCTCCTGCGCACCCTGTTGTCAATGCCTCTCAGTTTCCACCAGTTCTGCTTAATTTT
>NW_011494116.1:4342-4982 GCF_000754665.1 Bison bison bison | reverse complement strand
CCATAATGTTTTTGTTGTGTCAGTAGTTTGTTCCTTTTTATTGCTGAGTCGTATTCCACTGAATGACTATGTTGTAATTTATTTCTCTGCTGTTGAGTAATTTCCTGTTTTGTTCTATTCTGAATAAGCCACAATGAACTTTCTTGTACAGTCTTTATGTGGACATTTTTTTTTTTCGTATCTCTTGGGTGAATACCTAGGACACAGTCATATGTTTAGCTTTAATAGATACTGTCAAAATTTTCCTAAGTCATCAAATTATATTTTCCATTCTCATCAGTGATGTAAGAGAATCCCATTGCTCTATATCCTTACCAGTATTTAGGGTTGTCACCCATTCTAGTGAGTGTGTAGGGAATCTGATTGTAATTTTAATTTGCACTTCCCTAATGGCTAATGATATACAGCACCTTTTCATGTGCTTAATGGCTACTTAATAAATTCTTTTGTAAAGTGTTCTGGTCTTTTACTCATTTTTATTTAGTTTGTCTTCTCATTCTTCATTCATAGGAGTAGTTTTTATATTCTCTATACAAGTCATACACACAAACGGTATCTTTTTTAAAAAATAGCTTTATTGAGGTATAGTTGATATATAACAAATTAAACATATTTAAGGTATATCCTTGTGAAACTATCA
>NW_011494116.1:0-845 GCF_000754665.1 Bison bison bison | reverse complement strand
ACTTGAAGACTCAAACAAGGATCTAAGTGAGGAGAGTTTGTGTGCCAATTTTCTGGCACCTCTTTTGTAGCTCCCTCGTTCTCATGGTTTCCCTCCTCAGGCCACTGCTGCTGCTATACACTCTGACCTCTTAATTTCTCAGCCCAGTAAGACTCTTGCTTTCTGCTTGAGCTCTACTGCCAAGCAAGTATACTTACCAAGTGGCGCTAGTGGTAAAGAACCTGCCTGCGAATGCAGGAGACATAAGAGGTGAGGGTTCGATCCCTGGGTTGGGAAGATCCCCTGGAGGAGGGCATGGCAACCCACTTTGATATTCTTGCCTGGAGAATCCATGGACAGAGGAGCCTGGTGGGTTTTCCATAGTGTCACAAAGAGTTGGACACGACTGAAGTGACTTAGCATGCATGCCCATGTGCAGGGTGGACTTGAAAATGCCCTGAGAGGAAAAGCCAGTTAGATGTGCCTCTCACCCACTTTGCTTCTCTTCATTTAAGGGTCCTATCTCCTCTGGCCACCTGTTTGTTTCCAAAAGTGCCTTCAAATGATTTTTCTTTTTCCATTCAAGTATAGTTGATTTTCATTTCAAATGATTTCTTAAAAATATTTTTCCAGAGTTGACACTAGCAATCAGCAGGAATGTTAGTCTGATACAAGTTGCTGCTGCTGCTGCTGCTAAGTCGCTTCAGTCGTGTCCAACTCTATGGGACCCCTGAGACGGCAGCCCACCAGGCTCCCCCATCCCTGGGATTCTCCAGGCAAGAACACTGGAGTGGGTTGCCATTTCCTCCTCCAATGCATGAAAGTGAAAAGTGAAAGTGAAGTCGCTCAGTCGTGTCCGTCTCTTC
>NW_011494115.1:21300-22318 GCF_000754665.1 Bison bison bison | reverse complement strand
TAAAACTAGTTTTTGGTGTATGTGTCATAGTTTTTTAAAAATAAAACCATATAGCTATAGATAAACATTCCTCTGTTTTAATCACTTCTTGCTTTTTCCTTAACAAGATATCCTAAAGATAACTCCATAGTGGAATATGGAGCTATTCTTAAATTAATTGAATTTTGAGAAATGGTAAGAAAAAATTATTTGAGCTTAAATCATATTTTGGGTAAATAATATGTAAATAATATTTTACTAAATTCTTCAAATTTATCAGCTAATTACAGGTATAATTTTTTATTTAGATGCCTAAATCTTCAGGAGTTTGTGTTCTTTTTCTGGCTGTGTGTAGCTAGTTCAGAGAGTTGGACTTTTGTTTTAGTGTCTTCATTTCTTGTTCTCTCCTGTCCACTTCTTTCTTCTCCATGCAGGTCACCAATAGCTTACAGACTCCCTTGGTAATTTCTACATGTCACAAAGTTGAATGCAAGATGGATGAGAGTCAAGACATCTAAAGAAGGCTAAGGCAACATATGGTGAGAAGCAAATCAATACAAGGAGAATTGTTAATTTTCCATTAGCACATTAAGGTTTATTTTAGGATGTCTCAGAGGACACTTTTATTGTAAAGGAATAATTTGACAACTGTGTTTTAATAAGGAAATAGAAATAAATTAGGAAAAATAGAAATAATCACCCTGGTAGGAGTTAGAGATTAAATGTCACCAGATTTAGCAAATAAAAGTAGAAGACATCCAGTTAAACTTGAGTTTCAGATAATTTTTTATGAATAAGTTTTTTTAGTATAAGTATGTCCTAACTGGCAACCCACTCCAGTACTCTTGCCTGGAAAATCCCATGGACAGAGGAGCCTGGTGGGCTGCAGTCCATGGGGTCGCTAGGAGTCGGGCACGACTGAGCGACTTCACTTTCACTTTTCACTTTCATGCATTGGAGAAGGAAATGGCAACCCACTCCAGTGTTCTTGCCTGGAGAATCCCAGGGACGGCGGAGCCTGGTGGGCTGCCGTCTATGT
>NW_011494115.1:17868-18770 GCF_000754665.1 Bison bison bison | reverse complement strand
GCATTTACATGCTCTTTCTGGTAAATATTTTAAGTCAAATATGATTGAACGCTGTTAAAAAAGTTTCAACTCTTCCTACTGAAATGCTATAGAATGACTGAAAGAGCTTTGGTCTATTTAATAACTATCTTATGAATTTAAAAGCAATCATAATTTTAAAACTGAAGCATTAAGTTAAGCAGGCCTTGGGCAATTGAGGATGGCAAATGCAGACCCCCCCCTGCCATATATTGCTCAGCTGAAACCTAATTGCAGAGGGAAGCTTTCAGTGGATAAGAATATGTGTTAGGAAAATTTTACCCTAGATACCAGATTCACCTTTGCTTTATATCATATTTGAAATTATTGTATTTCCTGGAGGAGAAATTTTAAAGAAGATTTTAAAGTATAATTTATTGTTGAGATGAAGAACATGATAAAGCAGTCTGATCATTAGTGCAGGGCATCAGTCTTAAGGTAGGACCAGATTCTAAGAGGCTTCTGGTGTGGGTCCCAGACCCTGCTCTCCCAATGTGGCCTGAATGTCAGAGCCTATTTCTGGCACTTCTATCACTGACTCTTGGAAATTAACTCTCTATGAAATTCAAAAAATAGCAAATTTTAACAAGTTGAGAATGAGAACATTTACAGTTGGGAGAAGCTTCACAAACAGACTTTTAAATGTACTGTAATTTTTTCTTCTCTAAGGCAGCTTGGCCTAGGAGATTATAAGAAGAGAAAAATGAAGGAAATCCGTTTTTATTTTTTAATTGTGGTGCCTCTTAACTGTTCTGTCATAAACTACTTTTTCTTTTTTTTTAAATTTTATTTTATTTTTAAACTTTACAATATTATATTAGTTTTGCCAAATATCGAAATGAATCTGCCACAGATATACATGTGTTCCCCATCCTGAACCCTCC
>NW_011494115.1:16405-17581 GCF_000754665.1 Bison bison bison | reverse complement strand
CCCTAGGTGCTTATCAGAGGAATGATTTCAATGAGCCCAGACTCTTGCATCTTCCCATATACAGAAAAGCACCAAATTCTGTAACTTGAGACTTCTGTTTTTTCTTTAATTAGCAGAAATCTTTTGATGTTCAACCACCTGGTTTGTTTTTGCAAACTGCTGCATATCTTGGCTCTTACCTCCTCAGAACAGTCCCTCAGAGTTATCTGAGAAACTGTCTCCTGTGGTTAAGTCCTCAGTACTTCCACCAAATAAAACACAATTTTCAACTTGTAGGTTGTGCATTGTTTTCAGTTAACAAGTCTCAGCAATTCTCATGATGTTTAGGAGGCTGATCAATTTTTGTGCACATGCATTTTCTGTTTAGTTTCAACAAATCCAAACTCATTCAGGTTAGTTCCTCTCTGGGTAGAGTTTGCTTGTCTTTGATACTTGCAAGAGATTGAAGAGTTCTTAGGGAGCCACATGAGGCCTTAGGAATCTAATGAGGAAGCTGACATCAAGAAGGAAGAGGAGAGTTTTCATTTCAGCAAATCCTTCCTTCTACTTGATGATTGGATTACAACACCCACTTCTGTTTGGTGAGGCTGTGGAGCAACTGGAACTCTCATATATTGTTGATAGGAGTGGGAAATGGTGAAGTTAAAAATGTACCCTTCTTATGACCTAGCAATTCCACTCCTAGGTATTTACCCAAGAGAAAGAGCACACATTCAAAGACTTATATTAGAATATAATTAACAGCTGTACTGGTAATAGACAAAAATCTGGAAATAGCTTAGATATGTATGAGCAGAAAGGCTAAACTATGGTATATTCATACAATAAAATATATCTACTACTGATGTACCTAAGACATAGATGAATTTCAAAATATTATACTGAATAAAAGAAGTCTCACACAAAAGATTACATAATGCTATGATTCCATTTATATTACATGTTCCTGCTTCTGTTTATTTTTTCTCTGTGGACATAGTTCCAGGCTGCTCCATAGAAGAGAATCTGGCCAAGGGCCTGGGTTGGAAACAGCACACAGTTATAATGATAACCACCATTAACTGAATGCTTAAGGGCCTGGCACTACCCTGAAATTTGAGCATTACTTCTATTTTATGGATGAGAAAACTGGGCCTCAGACAGAGCATATGACTTGCCCAAAGCTACACAGGAAAT
>NW_011494115.1:14501-15171 GCF_000754665.1 Bison bison bison | reverse complement strand
CTCCACCCGGGTACCTCTTTCCAATAAAGTCTCTTGCTTTGTCAGCACATGTGTGTACTCGGACAATTCACTGTTAGACAAGAGCCCACTCTCGAGCCTTGGAAGGTGTTTCCTTTCCTGCAATATAAGCCTTGTAACTGGATTTTGAACTGATCTACAGATCCTGTGGTGCACTTCCTGGTAGAAGTGAATCACAATGAAGGAAAGAGATACAAAATGTTTTTACAGATTTTTTTTAAATGCTTAATTGGTTCAGAGGGTAATAAGCAAAAGGACTGTTTTCTAGTCTCTCTTTGAGGGCAGATGTGAATAAGAGTGCAGGTGGTATTGAGGTGGTTGGGAGGATGAGAGGTTCAGATTTTGTCAATTCTGCTTTTCTGCTCTCATTAATGCCAATTTTCACGGCTTACACTAGTGATTCTGTTGCAGGAAAATGGGGCACAAGAGGACAGTCATGTCCCAAGTCTCAGGTGAGTTCCTGGGATGGGCCTGGTAGGGTCCTTGGCTTCACACAGAAAAGATTTCAAGAGTGACACATAGCAGAATGAAAGCAGGTTTATTTAGAGAGATATACATTCTATAGGCCGAATGCAGGCCATCTTAGGAGGTGAGAGTGGCCCCCAGGGGCCAGGATGGTTACTTTTTATGGGCTGGGTAATTTCATAGGCTG
>NW_011494115.1:12424-14401 GCF_000754665.1 Bison bison bison | reverse complement strand
GGCACCTGTGGGTGTGTCGTTCAGTATATACTAATGTATTACAATGAGTGTATAATGAGGCTCGAGTTCAACTAGAAGTCGAATCTTGCTTCCATATTTGGCCTAACAGAGTCTAACCAGTTTTTGTTGTGTCCTCAATGGCCGTGTCATTCTTTCAATGATTGTGCCCTGCCACCTTCCCTCCTGTCTCAATTCCAAAGGCAGTGCTTCTGATTCCTTTAAAACCGTCCTGTCCAGCAAGGTGAACTGAAGATGGATGAATCTCTGACGTGGGAACTCACTCAATGGAGGTGTGTCACAGGCTCTTTGAGAAGCTGATGAAAACCTTGGAGACTTTCTCTATAGAAATGAACCTACATGTAAAAGTCTCCATGCAATGAAGAAAGGTCGATAGACCTGCTAAAACTTACCATGGTTGTCCCTGTTTAGAACCTATGTATTTGTGGATAAAGCCTGGAGTACCCTGGGGTGGGGGTGAGGGTGGGCCTCCAGCAGAATGGTCCTAAGATTGTGAAAAGTATAGACCCACTGTTGTAAACCCTGTATTGAGAGCAGAAGTTTCAGCTTTGCCACTTTACCAGCTGTGTGGCTTCAAATGAATCCTTTCTGAGTTTAAATTTCCTCATCCAGAAAATGAGGGTGATAGTGTTTGCCTTTGCTGGGAAGAATATCAGTGTGAGACAATCTTATTCTTTGTGAACTTTCAATCATTTGATAAATACTGATTTTGCCAGACAATCGCCTAAGTACTGGGTTTACAGTCATGAATCAGTTATTAAGAATTTCCTGCCCTTATGGGGCAGGGAAACAGGTGATCAGTGATGAGTGAATGAAACAAAATGAAGCATATAATTACAAAGTATTCATTACCTTCATAGCTTTATCACTGAGTGTAGCAATGGGAAAGAACCTAGTGGAGAGACCTGAAACCACTAGGAATAGTTAGGGGAAATTCTTTGTAGGAGAATCCATTTAAGCCACTAAGTCATTAAGAAAACAGAAGTGGCAATGGAGATGGGGAGGAATAGGCTGATTGGAGACACATCTGTTTTATTAAAATCTGTCTAAACAATTTTTTTTTTTTGGATAGACAGTACATAGGATGTGATTCAAAATTCAAAAGGTATAAAAATAAATAGAGTGAAAGTTTCCCTTCTAACCAATGACCTAGTTCTTCTCCCTGGAAGTAACACACTGTATCCATTGCTTACATATTCCTCCAGAGACTTTTTTTTTTAATATGCAAGCAAATACATTTCCACAAATGATATTATATTTTATGTAATGTTCTGTACCTTGTTTTTTTTCTTAATGTATCTTGAAGTGCCATATTAGTATCTAAACAGATCCCACACTCATTTTGATGACTGCATTGTGTTCTATTGAGTGTACCATAATTTATTTGACCTTTCTCTAGTGATCTTAGTTTTCTGAATGTCGAGTTTTAAGCCGACTTTTTCACTCTCCTCTTTCACTTTCATCAAGAGGCTCTCTAGTTCTTCTTCACTTTCTGCCTTAAGGGTGGTGTCATCTGCATATCTGAGGTTATTGATATTTCTCCTGGCAATCTTGATTCCAGCTTGTGCTTCTTCCAGCCCAGTGTTTCACATGATGTACTCTGCATAAGCAGGGTGACAAAAGACAGCCTTGATGTACTTCTTTCCCAATTTGGAACCAGTCTGTTGTTCCATGTCCAGTTCTAACTGTTGCTTCTTGACCTGCATACAGATTTCTCAGGAGGCAGGTCAGGTGGTCTGGTATTCTTATCACTTTAAGAATTTTCCACAGTTTATTGTGATCCACACAGTCAAAGGCTTTGGCATAGTCAGTAAAGCAGAAATAGATTTTTTTTCTGGAACTCTTTTGTTTTCTGGATTTTTTTTTTGCTTTTTCAACATTCAGGAAACTAAGATCATGGCATCCAGTCCCATCACTTCACGGCAAATAGATGGGGAAACAATGGAAATACTGACAGAC
>NW_011494115.1:10810-12324 GCF_000754665.1 Bison bison bison | reverse complement strand
CTCCAATACTTTGGCCACCTGATGCTAAGAACTGACTCATTGGAAAAGACCCTGATACTGGGAAAGATTGAGGGCAGGAGGAGAAGGGGATGACAGAGGATGAGATGGTTGGATGGCATCACTGACTTAATGGACATGGGTTTGAGTAAACTCGAGGAGTTGGTGTTGGACAGGGAAGCCTGGTGTGCTGCAGTCCATGGGGTCGCAAAGAGTCTGACATGACTGAGCAACTGAACTGAACTGAACTAGTGATCTAAGGCTTCTCTGGTGGCTCAGATAGTAAAGAATCTGCTGTCTGCAATGCGGGAGACTTGGATTTGATCCCTGGGTTGACAAGATCCCATGAAGAAGGGAATGGCAACCCATTTTCTTGCCTGGAAAACTCCATACACAGAGGAATCTGGCTTGCTGCAGTCCATGTGGTCGCAAAGAGTCAGACACGACTGAGTGAATAACACACACACTAGTGACCTAGTGATGGACATTTTGGTTGCTTCCAAACTTTCGCTGTTACAAGCAATGCTGCATATGCCTATTTGTGCACATGTGAGTATATCTGTAGGATAAATTCCTTGAAATAGAATTCCTGGGTGCTTTTGCAGTTTTGACAGACATTGTCATTCACCCTCCCCAGAGGTCTTACTGATTTGCAGTCCCAACCAGCGATGTTTGAGTCTTTGCCAGTTACTGGATTATCAAATTTTTGGAGCTTGTGAATCTGATAAGTGAAGAATTTCTCAGGGTAGTTTTAATTATTTATTTCTTTTATTATGAGCAAGATTGAACATTTTCCCCCACAGTTAGAAACCATTTGCATTTCCTTCTCTGTGAACTGCTTGCTCATAGACTCCAACAATTTTTCTTTCTGGCTTATGGTATTTTATTTTTGATTTGTAGAAGCCCTTTATATATGTCATTTGAATTGCAGTCATCTGTTCTATTCTGTTGTTTGTCTTTTGACTTTGCTTATGGTGCTATTTGCCATACAGAAATATTTAATTTTTAATCATTGATATCAATAATTTCTCTTACAGTTCTGTGTTCTGAATCAACTTAGGCCATTCTACACTTTTTTTTATTGATGTATAGTTGATTAACAATATTAGTGAATCAATTACTTTCAGGTGCATAGCAAAATGGTTCACACATATATATACATATTCCAGGTTATTTCCATTATAGGTTTTTATGAGATATTGAATATAATTCCCATAAAATTCTATTTTATGTATATTTTATGTATAACAGTTTGTATCTGTTAATCCCTCACTCCTAATTTATCACTACCCCCCTTCGCCTGGGGGCTTCCCTGGTGGCTCAGGAGTAAAGAATCAGCCTGCAGTGCAAGAGATGCAGGAGGTGCAGTTTCAATCCCTGGGTTGGGAAGATCCCTGGAAAAGAGCATGGCAACCCACTCCAGTATTCTTGCTTGGAGAATCCCATCGACAGAGAGCCTGGTGGGTTCATGGGATCACAAAGAGTCAGACAGACTGAAGTGACCTAGAACGCACACA
>NW_011494115.1:8284-10365 GCF_000754665.1 Bison bison bison | reverse complement strand
TCTCCTTTTGTAGCCATAAGTTTGTTTTCTATATCTGTGAATCTGTTTCTGTTTTTTATAAAGCTTCATTTGTATTATTATTCAGATTCCACATACAAGTGATATACCATTTATTTGTCTTTCTCTGTCTGACTTACTTCACTTAATATTATATAACATCTTTAGGTCCATCCATGTTGCTACAAATGGCAATATTTCATTCTTTTTTATGGCTGAATGATATCTGATTGTTTTATATGTGTGTGTATGTGTGTGTGTAACACATCTTCTTTATTTAATCCTCTGTTGCTAGACATTTAGGTTGTTCCCATGTCTTGGCTATTGTAAATAGTGCTGCTATGAACAGTGGGGTGCATGTATGTTTTCAAATTAGAGTTTTAAACTATTTTGGATATAAGCCCAGGAGTGAGACTGATGGATTATATGGGAGCTCTATTGTTAGTTTTTTGAGGGACCTCCATACTGTTCTCCATAGTGCCTGCACCAATTTACATTTCCACCTATAGCGTAGGAGGGTTCCCTTTTCTTCACACCCTCCCTAGCATTCATTATTTTTAGAGTTTTTGACGTTAGCCATTCTGACCACTGTGAGGTGATGCCTCATTGCAAGTTTTGATCTGTACTTCTCTAATAATTAGGGTGTTGAGCATCTTTCCATGTGCCTATTGGCTATCTATATATATTCTTTGGAAAATGTCTATTTAGGCCTTCTGCTTATTTTTTTTTTATTGAGCTGTATGAGCTGTTTGTATAGTATTTTTATTTTTAAAAGTTTTCTTCATATAGATCATGCAAGTATCTTAATATATTCCCATGTATTTTATCCATTTTCTTTTAGTGGCTTTTGTAAATAGGGTGTATTCTTCCAATAGCTCTTCAGTTTGTGTATGCGGAAGTGGAAGTGTTAGTCACTCATTCATGTCCGATTCTTTGTGACCCAATGGATTGTAGCCCACCAGGCTCCTCTGTCCATGGAATTTTCCAGGAAAGAATACTGGAGTGGGTTGCCATTCCCTTCTCTAGGGGATCTTCCTGACCCAGAGATCAAACCCAGGTCTCCCTCATTGCAGATTCTTTACCATCTGAGCCGCCAGGGAAGCCCTGTTTGTGTATATGAAGGCTATATGTTAACTTTGAATATATTTCTATTTATCAATTTTGTATCTATAAATTTTATTGAATTATTTTTATAGTGATTTTTCAGTTGATCATTTTGATTTTCTAGGTATATAATTGTAGCAAATGTAAATAATAATTTTACCTTCTCATTTCCAATTTTGTTCATTTACTTTTTTCCTTTTGCCTTACTACATTAGCTAGTATGTCCAGATAAAGTTTAAATAATAGTAATCAATAGTGATAAGAAAGACAACAAAACATTAAAAAATGACAAGTCACTTTGTCAACAAAAAATGATCAGATGAGAGCAGGAGAAGCTTTAACTCCCAAGTGCAAAGATATGACTGCTAGCATTTTGGAATCCCTAAGACAATAAGCTATTGACCCTAAAGTGGATGAAATTCAGCCAGTCAATAGACCTATCCAAGTATACATAGACCTTAATCTGTTTTCCTTTCCTCATTCTTACATATGATAATAAAGGATTACCAGTCTTTTCATAAAAGCTTACAATATGGAAAGAAATACAAAGAAAATCTATGAAAGAACTTAAAATGCATTCTAATCATATTTGAAGGGAAAGAGTTGTTGGGGGTTTGTGTGTGTAACCGAGCTGAATTCTCAACTGTCCTGCCAGTAAACGAACAGACATTATTTAAAAATGATAAATAAAGAGCAGTTCAGTTCAGTCGCTCAGTCGTGTCCAACTCTTTGTGACCCCATGGACTGCAGCACACCAGGTCTCCCTGTCCAACACCGACTCCCGGAGTTTATTTGAACTCATGGCATCACTGAGTTGGTGATGCCATCCAACCATCTCATCCTCTGTCGTCCCCTTCTCCTCCCCGCTTCAATCATTCCCAGCTCAGGGTCTTTCCAGTGAGTCAGTTCTTCACATCAGGTGGCCAAAGTATTGGAGTTTCAGCTTTAGCATCAGTCCTTCCAATGAATATTCAGGACTG
>NW_011494115.1:6312-7850 GCF_000754665.1 Bison bison bison | reverse complement strand
CTGTGCCAGAGAGAACATAAATCTGGAGTAGAAACATTTGGAGTTGGTTACAGGTACTTACGAAGTACTTTTCCCACCCTATTTCTATTTTTACTCAAAATTTTCTATTTCAAACACACACACAACCAGAACTCATCTTTTCAGATACCAAGTGGGTTATTTTGTGCAAAGGAAGTTTTTAATAATAAATCTTCTGCATACCATAATTCAAAGAAAATCTTCATTTTTATAGCCTCCATTTTCAATTAATGTAAGAGAAACCTACTATCCTTACTACTAAACATAATAAATAAGCCCTAACTGAGAAAGCATCTTATTTTGGTCAAGTTTCAACAGTTAGAGTTCAGGCTACTCTCCTAGATGATTAGCTACTGAAATTACTTTTTACAAACGTGAAACCAATTTTTTCCTTAGGGGAAGGAAAAACAGGAAGAAAGCAAATGGAAAAGAGGCACACGATGGTAGACAGGGTACATAAAGCTGTGCGTTCAGTACATGATTTTGGTTACTTTTTCACAACACGGTAGTTATTTGCTTGTATCTCTATGCCTATAATATAAGACAATGCTAACCCTATAAATCAAAACAAATTTGATAAAACATTCATTTTCAAGTTTCATAAACATATGCATTTCTAATTATAAAGTCTCTACATCTGCACATTTTCATAGACTAACATAATACACAAACTCATGGAAGTCTTCTGTTATGCTCTTAATTTTGCCTAGATATGACATTATCTTCATAAATAGTGAAGCCACAAACAAAAGTACTGTAAGTTTTGGAATCTATCCAAGTTTTAAAGAAAAAAAAAGATCAGCAGCAATTCCGTAAGACCTAAGAGATATCAATCCCTTATTTTCTTTTGCTTTTTGTGTCAGTTGTTTGAAAAACACTAGAAGCTGACATGAGGTTTTCTATATATTGTTTGAGAACTTGGTTTTCTGGTTTTAGCTTCAGATTTTCTTCCTTAACTGCATCTACTCTTGCAGACAGATCTTCAAGTGTGTGTTGAAGTTCCAATACTTGATTAATAAGTCGTGTTTTTTCCTCCAGTTCCACCTGATTTTCAGCATCAACTGCATCCATGTCAGCATTCATCATCTTCGGTAACAAACTTCCGTGCCTTGGATACAAAATTCTTGATGAATGGTCTGCCTTCTGAGGCGCTGGCAGGGGGAGGGTTCGGTAGGACGCCTCAGGCCTGGACACTTGGACCAACTGGCCTGAATGTTGAGTTTTAAGCCAACTTTTTCACTCTCCTCTTTCACTTTCATCAAGAGACTCTTTAGTTCTTTTTCACTTTCTGCCATAAGGGTGGTGTTATATGCATATCTGAGGTTACTGATATTTCTCCCAGCAATCTTGATTCCAGCTGTGCTTCATCCAGCTTAGCATTTCACATGATGTACTCTGGATATAAGTTAAATAAGGAGGGTGACAATATACAGCCTTGATGTACTCCTTTCCCAATTTGGAACCAGTCTGTTGTTACATGTCCAGTTCTAACTGTTGCTTCTTAACCTGCATACAGATTT
>NW_011494115.1:4330-5195 GCF_000754665.1 Bison bison bison | reverse complement strand
TATATCTTTCTTTTTCTCCTTTGCCTTTCACTTCTCTTCTTTTCATAGCTATTTGTAAGGCCTCCTCAGACAACCATTTTGCCTTTTTGCATTTCTTTTTCTTGGGGATAATTTTGATCACTGCCTCCTATACAATATTATGAACTTTTGTCCATAGTTCATCAGGCACTGTGTCTATCAGATCTAGTCCCTTAAATCTATTTCTCACTTCCACTGTATAATTGTAAGGGATTTGATTTAGGTCATCCTTGAATGGTCTAGTGGTTTTCCCTACTTTCTTCAATTTAAGTCTGAATTTGGCAATAAGGAGTTCATGATCTGAGCCACAGTCAGCTCCCGGTCTTGTTTTTGCTGACTGTATAGAGCTTCTCCATCTTTGGCTGCAAGGAATATAATCAGTCTGATTTTTGTATTGATCATCTGGTGATGTACATTTGTAGAATTTTCTCTTGTGTTGTTGGAAGAGGGTGTTTGCTATGACCAATGCGTTCTCTTTGCAGAACTGTTATAGCCTTTGCCCTGCTTCATTCTGTACTCCAAGGCCAAATTTGCCTGTTATCCCAGGTATCTTTTGACTTCCTACTTTTGCATTCCAGTCCCCTGTAATGAAAAGGACATCTTTTTTGGTGTTAGTTCTAGAAGGTCTTGTAGGTCTTCATAGAACCATTCAACTTTAGCTTCTTCAGCATTACTGATCAGGGCATAGACTTGGATTACTGTGATATTGAATGGTTTGCCTTGGAAATGAACAGAGATCACTCTGTTGTTTTTGAGATTGCACCCAAGTACTGCATTTCAGACTCTTCTGTTGACTATGATGGCTACTCCATTTCTTCTAAGGGATTCTTGCCTACAGTAGTAGATA
>NW_011494115.1:0-666 GCF_000754665.1 Bison bison bison | reverse complement strand
AACACTAATTCAAAAAGATACAAGCACCCTGATGTTCATAGGAACACTATTTACAGTGGCCAAGACATGGAAACAACCCAAATGCTCATCAACAGATGATTGGATAAAGAAGATATGAGATATATGTATAAATATAAATATTTATGTGTATATGCACATATGCAATGAAATATTACTCAGTATAATAAAGAATGAAATATTGCTATTTGCAGGAACATGAATGGCCTTAGAGAATATTCTACTAAGTGAAGTAAGTCAGACAGAGAAAGACAAATAAATGTTATATGATATCACTTATATGTGGAATCTAAAAAAATACAATGAATCTATATACGAAACAGAAACAGACAGACATTAAATAAAACAAACTTATGGACTTCCCTGGTGGCTTAAATGGTAAAGCTTCTGCCTACAATGCAGGAGACCAGGGTTCAATCCCTGGGTTGGGAAGATCTCCTGGAGGAGGAAATGGCAACCCACTCCAGTATTCTTGCCTGGAGAATCCCATGGACGGAGGAGACTGATAGGCTACAGTCCATGGGGTCGCAAAGATTCAGACACGACTGAGCGACTTCACTTTCTTTCTTTCTTTATGGTTACCAAAGGAGAAAGGAGGGGAAGGCCTAAATTAGGAGTATGGGATTAACAGATACAAACCACTATATA
>NW_011494114.1:18536-19517 GCF_000754665.1 Bison bison bison | reverse complement strand
TAAAAGTATTTTTTATTTTAGCACTAGTTTTTTTTTTTGTTTGTTTGTTTTTTAGAAATACTGCCTCAACTTTATTTGTGGAGAAAACTAAGACTTCAGATAGTAAATTCAGTTTCTGAAAAACATAAATTATTGAACAGGGAAAACAAACCAAAGATATTTCCATTCCATTATTACACTCATTTAGTCAATAAAATGTATTGAGCACATGTGGTATATCAAGAACCATGCTTGATACAGGCATGAGGGGGACCAATGGGAATAACCATTTTATCCAAAAGACTCCAGTGAAGGAGCCCTTCGCTGACCATACAAAGAGCCAGACACGACTCAGTGACAACACAGTACATAAATTAGTTCATGTTTCCCTTAGTCTTTAGAATTGGTGTTTTTTTCTCAAATTAGGACTTGAAATGGCTCAAATGTAATTATGTATGCCATGACCACAGCTAATGGCAAATGCAGGACTTTTCCTTTATATTCCTCGCCTCTTGACACATTAATAATGAGCAAGTGGCCATGTAGTCACAGAAAAAAAGTGTGGGAGAGCAGGTATGGAGAACTAGAAATTCTGATCAATTTCCTTCTCCTTCTGGGAAGCAACACAGACTCTCTTTTTTATTAGCTGCCTTAAGAAATAAACCTGCACCATCTTCAAATCCTTCCATCTCATCTTAAGGTTTAAGGAGGCTGCCTGCTTGAAGTAGCAGTCTGTGCTTTCCTCTGTGTAACCAAAAAGTCAGATGAGTGAGGGGTGTAAGAGTGAAATTAAGCATGGAAGCAGTGAACAACAGCTAAGAAATATGCAGACACCCCAGGTGTCACGGTCCAAGATATGCTGTTTTTCCCTTTCTCTGTTCCTCCTCTTCTTCCTCCTGCCTCTCCTCCTTTTCTTAAAAGCCAGCTGACAAACTACTAGGGTGGAACCCAGTCTGAGGGCTGGAAGGAGGGGAGGAAAAGCCTCACTAAGAAGACTCCACC
>NW_011494114.1:15753-15941 GCF_000754665.1 Bison bison bison | reverse complement strand
ACTTTTCTTCCAAGGAGTAAGCGTCTTTTAAATTCATGGCTGCAATCACCATCTGCAGTGATTTTGGAGACCCCAAAAATAAAGTTTGACACTGTTTCCGCATCTGTTTCCCATGAAATGATGGGACTGGATGCCATGATCTTTGTTTTCTGAATGTTGAGCTTTAAGCCAACTTTTTCACTCTCCTC
>NW_011494114.1:13777-15653 GCF_000754665.1 Bison bison bison | reverse complement strand
TAAGCATGGATTTTTCCCATTATTTAGATCTATAAACTGGGAGGGGGGTGAGACCATAATCAGCAACTAAACCAAAGCAGAAAAACTTGGGTCCTTAGCATCATTTGCAGGAAAGGAATAAGATCCTTGACCTGGTAAAAAAAAAATGTATATTCCTGAGTCAGGAAAGGATTCTATTGAGTATACATGAAAAAAAAATATATTTGCATTCTTGCTTTCATATTAAACTAATAAATACACAAAATTGTCTAAGGAAATGTATAAATAGAACAAGAATTTATTTATCACTGAGATGGATTCAGAGAGGCACCAGGGCCCTGCAGGCCCTTCTAGGGCAAGCTTATGATTATCATCCTTGCGTTACCACAATAGCTCTCATTTCCCTAACAGATTGGTTGTGTCTATCTTCCATGGCTTTCACCCTCCTGCCTATTGTAGTCTTATCATTTCCATGAGAAAGTGGGAGAGAAGAAAGAAGTTGGGGAGTATGGGAGTATGTCTTTGGTGCTTTCTTAAAACCTTTCCACTAAAATATTTATTGAAGTACTTCATCTTTATTTTTTTCTTCCTCTGCTCTACGTTTGTTCAAATGGCCCTGTATTGTGGTAGCTCCCTTCTCTCAAGTCATATCACAAATAAAGTTGTAGAAGCCTGCCACTAAGCCACAATGACAAGACATTACCTTATCAAGTCAGGCTAGTAGTGAATTTAAAAGAGTAAGGCAGGCAGATTAGAAGTGGTAATTCACTTCATAAGGTGAGATAAATGATTTGATTTAGGAAGAGAGTCTACAGTATGTCATGGGGATTTAGGCAACTACTCCTGTTTACATGGTATAAACACATAGGTGAAATGTTCAAGACTATGTGAAAATATATATACACAAATATGAAGAAAGCAAAACATTGAAGGCACACACTTAGAAGTAAGAGTTAGTCACCCAAGCACAGAATGTTGTTGCAGGAAGGGCCTGAAGAGGTCACTTCATTTACCTTTTTCAACATGTCTTAGGCATATCAATAGTGGTATGAAGGATTATCTTAGGCAGTACAGAGTTAAATATTTTCTAAAAGAATGTGTTTATTTTTATGGTCACCTTCTGTTTATGGGAAGTTAAACTGGCTTTCTATTTATGGTATGGATATTTTTGATGAATTTTTAAGTAAAATAAGTCAGTTTATTTAAGGAAGCATATTAAGTAAAAAATAGTATAGGTGATATTCAGATACAGTCTAAAACATGAAGGTGAAATGTAAATAATTGAACTTTAGCAAACAATGATTGAATCCAATTATTTTCCCAATTTGGGAGTTCCTTTCTTAGACACTTTGGTTTAAAGGAGGGTCTAACCCTCAAATCAACAAATGTACAGCAAGCCTACCTCCTCCTCCTCCTATGCCCATGACAAAATTGCTAAAAGAACATGGAAGTTTTCCAATGAGCCTGGATGAAAACTTATACTCTTTCTGAACATACTTCTATACAAAGTTTTCCTTGAACCTCCAGTTTGGACTAAGGGGGAGGGGGTCTCTTCTAGTCCTTATAGAATGCTGACATAATTCTTTAATAGGACCTACCACATTACAGTACACTATCTTTTTATGTGGGAGTTTCATTCATTTTACTATTAGTTTCTTGAGGTTAGGAGTTCAATCATCTTTATATTTTTAACACAGTACTTGTCATATAATGAGTACTCCATAAAAGTTGGTAGAATGGAATAATTTAGAGCCACAATGTCTGGGTGTGAATACTGACTTCACCACTTACTAGCTGTGTGACCCTGAACAAGTTATTTAACGTATCCGGCCTTGGTGTGCTCATCTGTAAATAGGAACAATAATAGTACCTACCTCATAGGATATTGTGGAGAAGG
>NW_011494114.1:12205-13677 GCF_000754665.1 Bison bison bison | reverse complement strand
CTCTTCACTTTCTGCCATAAAGGTGGTGTCATCTGCATATCTGAGGTTACTGATATTTCTTCCAGCAATCTTGATTTCAGCTTGTGCTTCTTCCAGCCCAGCTTTTCTCATGATGTACTCTGCATATAAGTTAAATAAGCAGGGTGACAATATACAGCCTTGACGTACTCCTTTTCCTATTTGGAACCAGTCTGTTGTTCCACGTCCAGTTCTAACTGTTGTTTCCTGACCTGCATACAAATTTCTCAAATGTGCATAACTTATTTAAAAAATACTTTATTGCTAAACAAAAAATGAGCCTTCAGTTCAGATGGTGGTGCCGGGTCTTGCCTCAATGTTGATGGCTGCTGACTGGTCAGGTCGGTGGTTACTGAAGGTTGGGGTGGCTGTAGCAACTTCTTAAAATAAGACAACAATACAGTTTGCAGCATCAATTGAGTCTTCCATTCATGAAGTATTTCTTTGTAGTATGAAATACTATTTGATGATAGCATTTTATCCATGGTAGCACTTCTTTGAAAATTGGAGTCAATCTTCTCAAACTCTACCACAACTTTATCAACTAAGTTTATGTAATATTCTAATTCCTTTGTTGTCATTCCAACAATCTTCACAGTATCTTCACCAGCAGGAGAGTCCATCTCCAGAAACAACTTTCTTTGACCATCCTTAAGAAACAACTCCTCACCCAATAAATTTTTATCATGAGATTGCAGCAACTCAGTCACATTTTCAGTCTCTACTTCTAATTCTAGTTTTCTCTTTCTATTTTCACCACATCTGAATATACATCCTCTACAGAAATCATGAGGATTGGAATCAACTTCCAAACTCCAGTTTATATTGATATTTTAACCTCTTTCCATGATTCATGACTGTTCTTCATGGTATCTAGCATGGTTAATCCTTTCCAGAAGATTTTTCCTTTACTTTGTCCAAATCCATGAAAGAAATTATTATCTATAGCAGCTATAGCTTTAAAAAATATATTTCTTAAACAATATGACTTGAAAGTCAAAATTATTCCTCGATCCATGGACTGCAGAATGGATGTCGTGTTAACAAGCATGAAAACAACATTAATCTTGTGGCATATCCATCAAGAGCTCTTCAGTGACCAGGTATCAATGCCAATGAACATTAATGTTTAAAAAGGAATCAATTTTTTCCAAGAACTAGGTCTCAACAGTAAGCTTAAAATATTCAGTAAACAATGCTATAAACAGATATACTTGTCATTCAGGCATCGTTCTTCCTTCTACAGAAGACCGGCAGAATGTCTAACATAGTTCTTAATAGTCCTGGGATTTTTGGAATGGTAAATGAGCACTGGCTTACCAGTTACCAGCTACCTTAGCCCCCAAGAAGAGAGTCAGCCTGTCCTTTGAAACCAGGCATTGACTTCTCATTTATAGCTCTAAAAGTCCTAGATGGCATCTTCTTCCAATAGAAGGTTGATTCATCTATTTGAA
>NW_011494114.1:11180-11863 GCF_000754665.1 Bison bison bison | reverse complement strand
GTTTTCCAAATTTGCTGGCATATTGAGTGCAGCACTTTCACAGCATCATCTTTCAGGATTTGAAATAGCTCAACTGGAATTCCATCACCTCCACTAGCTTTGTTCATAGTGATGCTTTCTAAGGTCCACTTGATTTCCCATTCCAGGATGTCTGGCTCTAGGTGAGTGATCACACCATCGTGATTACCTTGGTTGTGAAGATCTTTTTTTGTACAGTTCTTCTGTGTATTCTTGCCACCTCTTCTTAATATCTTCTGCTTCTGTTTGGTCCATACCATTTCTGTCCTTTATCGAGCCCATCTTTGCATGATATGTTCCCTTGGTATCTCTAATTTTGTTGAAATGATCTCTCGTCTTTTCCATTCTGTTCTTTCCCTCTATTTCTTTGCACTGATCGCTGAGGAAGGCTTTCTTATCTCTTCTTGCTATTCTTTGGAATTCTGCATTCAGATGCTTATATTTTTCCTTTTCTCCTTTGCTTTTCACTTTCTCTTCTTTTCACAGTCTATTTGTAAGGCCTCCTCAGACAGCCAGTTTGCTTTTTTGCATTTCTTTTTCTTGGGGATGGTCTTGCTTCCTGTCTCCTGTACAGTGTCATGAACCTCCATCCATAGTTCATCAGGCATTCTGTCTACCAGATCTAATCCCTTGAATCTATGTGTCACTTCCACTGTATAATCGTA
>NW_011494114.1:10290-11080 GCF_000754665.1 Bison bison bison | reverse complement strand
TCCATGGGATTTGCCAGACAAGAATACTGGAGTGGGTTGCTATTTCCTTCTCCAGGGGATCTTCCTGATCCAGGGACTGAACCCACGTCTCCTGCATTAGCAGGCAGATTCTTTACCACTGAGCCACCAGGGAAGCCCTGAACTGAAATATGCCTTTTGATATTCTACCTATGCATCTTGGGAAATAACCTCTGGAAAAAACAAAAAGAGCAAGGCCACTTCTTCTTCTATGTCATAGTTTCTCAAATGTCTCACTTTCATTTCCCTCCCATAAATGTCCCTGACTGTTTAATCCATCCTTTGTATAGTATGGTTACCATTCCTTCAACAACTGGAACAACCTGTTTTCTTGGTTGGTTAGAACAAAATGATCAGAACTTCTAGGCTAGGGATGCTGTCTCACAGAGACGAACGTACTTCCCCCTATTGTTTACCAGGTAAATAAGTACAAGGATGAGTATAAATATCTCTATTACCAGAAAGCAGAGATGGGGACAAAGGAAGCTTATCCCAGATTTTAATATAACAATGAAAAGCTGGGAAGAATGTGAATGTTCACAACAAGGTGCTGGGTAGCTAAAAATTATAGCACATGCATATGATTACACAGTTATTCAAATTTAAGGTTTTCAAATATTCTCAGTGCCCATGGAAAATATTTATGTAATAATGTTAAATGTAAAAATAGGGCACAAAATTACACTAACACTATCATTTAATTTTTGTTCAGCAAACATGCCACACATTTTTTTTTAACCATAGAAACAAACACATATCCAGTATTAAAAAA
>NW_011494114.1:8012-10190 GCF_000754665.1 Bison bison bison | reverse complement strand
TTAAAAATGCCTCTTAAAAGTGCAGGTGGAAAAAAAAAAAAACAATATTAATCATACTGTAGATCCTATGAAGGCATAAACTGGAAAACTCGTTCAGATGCTGAGCTGACTCTGACACTAGGGCCCTTTCAGTGCCCTCTCAATCAAGCCTGCTGAAATGACTGCTAAACTAAAATTAATTCACTGTAGAGATTTCTGAAGGGATTTTGCTGTGCACTTCTATTTCTGAATGAAATTCACAGTTGAACTTCTTCTGACTTTTGATCTTCATGAAGGGAGTTATTCCTGTGAGTTGTGAAAGGAGAATGAGAATGTGAAAAGAATGGACATTAAAATGTCAAATATATATCAAACAGAAGAATCATTTTCTCTTGATTCAGCCATAGCCAAGACTCAAAAGAAAATACACTAGATTTTATGACATCACCCTTTTTTACCATAGTGTACATAAGCTAGGCTAAACTGAATCCACAGGGGCTTGATGCAGGTTGGGAGCTCTCCCAAGAAAATCCTCTGTCAATGAGAAAGAACACTCCACTGACCTCTCCCTATATAGTCCACAATGTCCTATGGCATGTAAAGATAGCTGTGGAAAGCATAATATTTTACATGGCATCAGAAACTGATGAATAATGCACATATTTCAGGCAGAGAGACAGTAGAGTAGGTAGAGAGAGCAGATGCTAAAGTGTGCCTGGCTTCAAATCTAACCTCTGCTATTTACATGTTGTGTGACTTTGGTCAAGTTATTTATTCAGCAAATATTAAGTGAGATTTTAATATGTGCAAAGTTTTATTTTAGGCATTTTAGACATCTAAATCAACAAAACAGGTACAGATCCCTGCCTTCATAAATCCTTCATTCTAGTGGCAGAACAAAGACAATAAACAATAAATGTAACAAATTTCATACTATATTTGCTTGAGGTAAAGGTAAAGTCATATAATAGTGCCTAGCACATAGGACATGCTTCATTAATTTTAACTACTGTTATTATTGCCCCATGATGTAATTTGACCAAAGACTGTTTCCTACCAAAATGCCATTAATCCCCTAGAAAAATACTTCTTCAGTTCATCCTCTCTTTTATGGAAACAGTCATAGCATTCCACTCCTCAATTATGTAGATTTCAGGAATGGCTGAGGAAAAATGGACACCCAGACTGGTTCCAGTTATATAAAATATCCTTATGGAAAATAAATATAGAAACCAAACACTACACTTACAACTTACTTATGAAATCTTGATTTTTCTCCCTCAATCTTGTTTTCACCACTCTTCCACTTACTAATAACTCCTTGCATCGATCCTTTCTTTTAAACAACCCTTTCTTTCTAGTCTTATTACTGTCTTCTGTCCAAGTCCCCTGCCTTTATCCAATGGCTAGAAAAATTATAGTCTTAAGGCATTCAGAGGTTGTTTTATGCTTTTGAACAGGGTCAAGTATTTCATGAGTTTTTTTTATTTCATAGCCACTCACTATTAATAACTCTTTTCATTGAGTAAGGAGATTGTACTGGCTCTCATCAAATACACTTAAGGAGAAGGCTAGAACGGTGAAAATGTTGAAAGGAAACATACAGAGGCACTCATTCCAGAACCCATGTTCACTAAGACACTAGAGATGCCAAGAAGCAGGAATGCTTAGCAACAGCTCCCTTGATCTCCTAGAGTTCACTCATTTATTGTGTGTATGTATCTTTCAGAGTGAGGAGTGGGTGGAGAACAGGGAAGATTTGGAGAATAGTGTATGAGAACATCAAAGGAAGAGAAGCAGGAAAGGAATTAAGTGCAGCAAGGCAAATCAGAGGTCTGAAAACCAAGTTCAACTCCAGGTATTAGCATTATAATAAGAAAAAAAACGGAAGAGAAAAACAAAGTATAGGTACACAGAAATGTGCCATTTGAATAGAGCTTAAAGCATGAAACTCAAATGGACATTTGAAGACTGAAGTTCAATTTCTTCACCTCTTTATTTAAAAGTACTTAATACTGTATTTTTCAGGCACTCTATCTATCAGATCTAGTCCCTTAAATCTATTTCTCACTTCCACTGTATAATCATAAGGGATTTGATTTACATCATACCTGAATGATCTAGTGGTTTTCCCTACTTTCTTCAATTTAAGTCTGAATTTGGCAATAAGGAGTTCATGATCTGAGCCACAGCTATCTC
>NW_011494114.1:6193-7912 GCF_000754665.1 Bison bison bison | reverse complement strand
GGTCCATGGCCAGGGGGTTGGGGCCCCTAGTGTAGAGATCTAAGTAAGAAACTTAAATCTGCACAAATTTTGAACAAGGAAGTCTTATCTAATGACTCTAGTAGAAATGAAGCAAGAGGCACTATTCCATGGTCACCAAAAGGGTCATTTATTGTGGAATTATTTTTGCATTTAGAATTTGCTTTAAAATTAGACTTGACAATTTCAGCCAATATTATTGTTCCCATTTTAGAGCATCCGAAATGCACAGTATCTGTGAAAAAAAAAAAAATTACCTTGCACAAAATCAAGATTTTTGTGACAGTACTTAAAACTCCAGTACATCATGGTTCTCACACTTGAGTGTACATTAGGATCACCTGGATGTCTTGTTAAAAACAGATTGCAGGGCTCCACCCCAGGGTTTCTGATTTAGTAGATTGTGAGTGGGACCCAAGATTCTCATTTCTAGCAAATTCCCAGGTTATGCTGATGCTGCTATTCTGGGAACCATGTTTAGGAAACTAATAGTCTGAGTTTTTTCTCATTAGGGTACTGGGAATATACATCCTGCTAGCCTGTTATTGCTCTACAGGTGTTAGAAACCAAGAGTTGACTGATCTATAGGAAGTTCTTTTTGTTGATTTTCAGGACAAATAATTTTTTGTGTAGTTAATTAAATATTTGTTTTCCATTTATAGAAGTAGCTAATAATAATGACTACCTTATTCTGAGTACCTATTCCACTGTCAAGCACTTTGTAGACATTACTTCATTTATCCCTCACCTCAGCACTGAAACTCTCATTTTATCCTGGGTAGAAGCTGAAGGCCCAGTGTCGAAAATGATGGCTGAAGATAAAGGTGACTCTGAAGAACACAACTGGAGAGAATAAATCATCATCATCATTATCTAACATTAGTGGAACACTGTGATAATCCCAATAGTGGCCTTATTTAATCCATACAACCACCCTCATGGTTAATATCCTAGTCTTATAGCCAAGTTCATGCCAGAATGTGTGTGTGTTTAATCTCTACTGTCTCCCAATGCTCAGTCTCAGGCTTTTGAATGTACCCATTTTGAATTGGGTGGATGGGGGTGACAGTAATGTAAGTAGGAGATTCTAGTCTTATGATAGTTAAGGATCATATTTTAGGGAGATTATTATTAGAAAAAAATTAGTCTGGTAGCTTTAGCAATGGTCCATTCCCCAGATGCTTAGAGCTCCTCAATTTTAATCATCTGTCTGTCTGCACAGAACTCCTGGCAGATACATTCTCCCTGATGGACAAGCTTCAATAACTGACACTGATCACCTGTGTTTGATAATACATATTATTCAGAGAGTTCTCCAAACAGCTTTAAATTCCTTCAAAATCCTATCACAGGCAGAGCCTTAAAAAAATAAAAAATCACTTGTCTAAGGCTTCACACCCCCTAAAAACATCAAATTTCAACTTTCATCTTTATTGCTAAATTGCAGCATTGAAAGATTTCATCATATGAATTCAAATGTAGAGCCTATGATGGGAGCACACTTCCTATGGTACATTTTTGATATTTCTATATAACAATTTAAAAAATCTTTTAATAGCACTGTATTATTTATGCTTATTAAAATATCATTTTGTTTAATGTGATAATTTGAAACATACCACAATTTTGTGGACATTTTTTATATTTAATTTAAAAATATTCTGATAATTTCAACAAAAAGAAGTAATCCAGATTCCTTTG
>NW_011494114.1:5761-6093 GCF_000754665.1 Bison bison bison | reverse complement strand
CTTTTCACAGCTATTTGTAAGGCCTCCCCAGACAGTCCATTTTTGCTTTTTTTGTCATTTCTTTTCCATGGGGATGGTCTTTATCCCTGTCTCCTATACAATGTCATGAACCTCAGTCCATAGTTCCTCAGGCACTCTATCAGATTTAGGCCCTTAAATCTATTTCTCACTTCCACTGTATAATCATAAGGGATTTGATTTACATCATACCTGAATGATCTAGTGGTTTTCCCTACTTTCTTCAATTTAAGTCTGAATTTGGCAATAAGGAGTTCATGATCTGAGCCACAGTCAGCTCCCTGTCTTGATTTTGTTGACTGTATAGAGCTTCT
>NW_011494114.1:4550-5661 GCF_000754665.1 Bison bison bison | reverse complement strand
ACTTTAATAAAACTCTATTGCACAAAAGCTCTGAGCAATCAAGCCTTGTCTCTGACCCCGGATTGAATTCTTCTCTGGAGGCCAAGAATCCTGGCATCTTTTCGTGGTTTAGCAACAACCTTTCACTACCTAGATTATCAGAATAAACTCCTAATTAGTCTCCCTGTATCCAATTTTGCTCTCATACACTACAGCTAGGATTGATTATTCCAAAATCAGAAATTTCTCAGTGATGTCTTATTGTCCTTAAGATAATAGATAAAATATCTTAACATGGCTTACAAGAATGTTTCATACATTTTTCCCTAGCCTCATCTCCTCAACAAGGACTTGCCACCTGTCAGGATAATGCTTTGCAAGCCAAAGTACAGGAATTCTTGTTGAATGTCATGCTTCCTCTTTATATATTTGGCAGAATAATTTTCCTTAGTAACAATCACAATTTTAAGTTGGGCATGTTGTGCATCTTTGTGATTAGAATTTCTATATTTGTCTCTCCCACTAAACCTCCTTTTTTTGGCCACACTGCATGGCATTTGGGACATGAGTTCCCCAACCAGAGATTAAACCCATACCTCCTGCATTGGGAGCCCAGAATCTTAACTGGACTGCCAGGAAAGTCCCTAGACTTCATTTTTGGTGAAGGCAGAATCCAGGTCAGTTTTACTCTCAGGTGTAACATGCTGTTTGGAAGAAAGTAGATGATCAATAAATATTTGTTACCTCACATAAGCTAATTGAATAATATCCTCTTTTTTTTTTTTTTTTGGCTAAGTGTGCATCTTTTGACTCCTCTCCTCTATAAAGCTCCTGAATGTGCCTGAATGACAAGGGATCATAATAGTGGAGGCAGGGTTAAGTGAAGTAGGTTTTTCCCATTAGTAATAATTGGGTAAGAACTTGGGCTGAAATTAGTCTATAGCTCTGTAATAATAATAATACACATGAATCGGGTATAGCTAGTCTGCTAGACACCACCTGTAGAAAGACATTTAATTCCTGCAAGAATCCTGAAAGTACTGTTATCTCTATTTTGCAGATGAAGAAATTAAGATAGAACTTAAGTAACTTTGCCAGGATCACATAGGATATCACACCTTTCAGTTATCTT
>NW_011494114.1:3770-4450 GCF_000754665.1 Bison bison bison | reverse complement strand
CTGCTGCTGCTGCTAAGTCACTTCAGTAGTGTCCGACTTTGTGCAACCCCATAGACAGCAGCCCACTAGGCTCCCCCTGTCCCTGGGATTCTCCAGGCAAGAATACTAGAGTGGGTTGCCATTTCCTTCTCCAATGCATGAAAGTGAAAAGTGAAAGTGAAGTCATTCAGTCATGCCTGACTCTTAGCGACCCCATGGACTGGAGCCTACCAGGCTCCTCTGTCCAGGGGATTTTCCAGGCAAGAGTACTGGAGTGGGGTGCTGTTGCCTTCTCTGATACAGAAACTAGACAGCACTAAAACAAAAATTAAAATCCAAAGGCTTCTACATGATCAGAAATTAATGGAATCTAGTGTGGTAATGAAATTTCTTTTTTATAGCCAGTTTGCTTCTCCTAGGCTGCTTCTTCACTCCCTCTCCATTATCTTACCCTTCCTTACTCTTGGCAAAGGAAATCAAAGCTCTTTTCAGTCAAAGAGGATCCCAGCAGGAGGGAAGAAGACTCTTTTGGAAGTAGACCAGTCTCTGACTTCTCCCCTCTCTTTCTTTCACACACAGGCCTCTTGATTTCAAACTATGTCAAATACCTCTTGATTCTTAAGAAAAGATGTAAGAAAAGCCAGGTTGGTTTCTGCATAACAGATTTACACTCAATCCATTCTATATTCAGCTTCCCAGGT
>NW_011494114.1:3074-3670 GCF_000754665.1 Bison bison bison | reverse complement strand
CAGAATATCTGTTAACTCCAATGATGTTTTCTTATCTCAAAAACATAATTCCCTTTGTTCATAAAGTTCAGTAAAATCCTCAGTACTGCTACTAGACTTCTGGGAGGGGCAGTAAATCCCCTCCATAATACCTTTTGTTCTAACTCTTGGGTCTACGAAATATAATCAGCCTTTTAAAGGTATAATTGAGGCTGACATGGAAGAATCCTGGGTTCTGCATCCCCAGTTAGTTGAGGATGAGGCTGGGATCTTCCTGATGCAGGGATCGAATCCGAGTCTCCCACACTGCAAGCAGACACTTTACCCTCTGAGCCACCAGGG
This sequence comes from Bison bison bison, assembly GCF_000754665.1. Lineage (NCBI taxonomy): Eukaryota > Metazoa > Chordata > Mammalia > Artiodactyla > Bovidae > Bison > Bison bison. Next base: position 3,349 of record NW_011494114.1, on the reverse strand, counting down.
AAGTCCCAGTTAGTTAGAACCTGGAGCAATTAACCTTTCATTTAGTCCTAGTGGATTATACCAGAAAAATACTATCAATAATAAATTCTTCCACAGCACCAGAATTGTAGTGGAGATATTCTGTTTTCTAATAGGCATTCTACATATGAAAATATTGCCAGGATGTAGCTCACTCTCTTTGAGTATGCCTCTAATAGAAAATCTTTGAGTACTGATTTTTGCTATTGAGTTCAGTTCAGTCGTGTCTGACTCTTTGCGACTCCATGAATTGCAGC
>NW_011494114.1:1939-2974 GCF_000754665.1 Bison bison bison | reverse complement strand
TGCCAACCCACTACAGTATTCTTGCCTGGAGAATTCCATGGACAGAGGAGCTTGTAGGGCTACAGTCCATGCATGGGGTCACAAAAAGTTGGACACGACTGAAGCGAATTAGCCCAGCTCAGCCTCCAGGGAAAAGTGGGATTCAGTTACACAAAAAAAGGAGGCAAGACAGTAGTGGTATCTAGAATTCTCACTTTAGAGAAGCTTAGGGGTAGTAAGCTGGGTTGGAAAGGAGGTAGGGAGTACTGTTTTACTTAAGCTGTAGGTCACAGATGAATTAAAAATAAAGTTTTCAGAGATGCTTTTACTTACACTTGATATAGAATTGAGGGAATATCCATCAGAGACTTGAAATTTATTATTTTAGAAAATTTTTGGTGTGGTTAGGGGACACAAAACCCATGGTGGATTCATGTTGATGTATGGCAAAACCAACACAATATTGTAAAGTAATTAGCCTCTAATTAAAATAAATTAATTTAAATTAAAAAAATATATAGGGGGGTTATTTCCATTATAGGATAGACATAGACTGGGGGTGAGATGCTGAGTGGGAAGCCAGGACTTCCAAGGTAGCCAAACAACCATGGGAAGAAGGGTAAAAGTGGGAATGGCCAGGATGTAAGTGGAATTCATGGTTAATGGCCACTCAGGAACTGAGGCTAGTAACATAGACACACATAGATTTCAACAGATAAGAATATATAATTACACATACACATACACACTCTCATACTTTTTATAAGTTCCTTTTCAAAAATCCTCCACTAGTATAAAAAAGGTCATCTATGAGGTAGGCTCCCATTTCCTGGTAGCCAATAAATACTTATGTGTTTCCTTCCTCATGGAACCTTGGATCTGAATGCCTACAATCCATTCTTCTGTTTGCAGACAAACTGGAGATGCCAGCCACTATGCTGATTGAGAAACAAATCAGTATACAGAAACTGCTTATGCTCAGTCACTGTCATGTCCAACTCTTTGGGACCCCATGGACTGCAGCCCACCAGCCTCCTCTGTCCAGGGGATTTTTCA
>NW_011494114.1:0-726 GCF_000754665.1 Bison bison bison | reverse complement strand
CTCTGTGGTCAGAGCTAACCTGGTGTCACAGGTTATATTGATTACCCATGTAAACCAAGCTACTCAGCCTCTTTTCTCCACTGAATTTTCCCACTGAGCTATCCTCATTCTATTACTCTTTATATCTCTAATCAACATTTGAATAGGTCGCCAACACCGTCTCCGCTTCGAATACCCTGGATCAGCCAGGGCTGGACCTCGGCACCTCACAAGCACTTTTATAATTCTACAAACCTGTGTAGAGAGCTTCTGAAAAGGAGATTCTTTCCTCCAATTTATCTAGGGTTAAATCAAAAGAAATTTTTCATTGGCCTTCCAATTTTCTTTACTATATATGCCTAATTATAGTGAGGTAAATAGCAATTATGTGTATCAGTAAACAAATGTTAGATTGACTTTTACATTCTAGTTTATGTTACTAAAATACCATGGATCTTTTTAATCTTCATAGTATATTGCTCAGAGAGAATGAAGATCTGCTTATGGATAGATTATTAATTTTAAGATGAGACATTGGCAGCATGTTTATTGTCAGCTTTGTATATATGACACAGCCAATTTATGTAGGAGTTCTTATCACAGAACATGTTTTGAATCAGAAAAAGGATTGTTTTTATCAGACCCCCAAATACATCCACTATTGAGCAGGACTCTTTGCTTTTCATCACTAACCCAAACTGGGTTCAGCTCCCAGAACTCTAGCCTAGGTGTATATACCTAGGCTAT
>NW_011494113.1:14962-16358 GCF_000754665.1 Bison bison bison | reverse complement strand
AAGTCACTTCAGTCGTGGCCGACTCTGTGTGACCCCATAGACGGCAGCCCACCAGGCTCCCCCGTCCCTGGGATTCTCCAGGCAAGAACACTGGAGTGGGTTGCCATTTCCTTCTCCAGTGCATGAAAGTGAAAAGTGAAAGTAAAGTCGCTCAGTCGTGTCCTGACCCTCAGCGACCCCACTGGACTGCAGCCTACCAGGCTCCCCGTCCATTGGATTTTCCAGGCAAGAGTACTGGAGTGGGGTGCCATTGCCTTCTCCTGAATTTAACTCAGATGACCATTATATTTACTACTGTGGGCAGGAATCCCTTAGAAGAAAGGGAGTGGCCATCATAGTCAACAAAAGAGTCTGAAATGCAGTACTTGGATGCAATCTCAAAAACAACAGAATGATCTCTGTTTGTTTTGAAGGCAAACCATTCCGTGTCACAGTAATCCAAGTCTATGCCCCAACCAGTAATGCTGAAGAAGCTGAAGTCGAATAGTTCTATGAAGACCTACAAGACCTTCTAGAACTAACACACAAAAAAAGTTGTCCTTTCATTATAAGGGACTGGAATGCAAAAGTAGGACGTGAAGAAACACCCAGAGTAACAGACAAATTTGGCCTTGGATTACAGAATGAAGCAGGGCAAAGGCTAACAGAGTTTTGCCAAGAGAATGCACTGTTCATAGCAAACACCCTCTTCCAACAACACAAGAGAAGACTCTACACATGGACATCACCAGATGGTCAACACTGAAATCAGATTGATTATATTCTTTGCAGCCAAAGATGGAGAAGCTCTATACAGTCAGCAAAAACAAGACTGGGAGCTGACTGTGGCTCAGATCATAAACTCCTGATTGCCAAATTCAGACTTAAATTGAAGAAAGTAGGGAAAACCACTAGACCACTCAGGTACGACCTAAATCAAATCCATTACGATTATACAGTGGAAGTGAGAAATAAATTCAAGGGATTTGATCTGATAGACATAGTGCCTGAAGAACTATGGACAGAAGTTCATGACATTGTACAGGAGGCAGGGATCAAGACCATCCCCAAGAAAAAGAAATTCAAAAAAGCAAAATGGCTGTCCATGGAGGCCTTACAAATAGCTGTGAAAAGGAGAGAAGCAAAAAATAAAGGAGAAAAGGAAAGATATACCCATTTGAATGCAGAGTTCCAAAGACTAGCAAGGAGAGATAAGAAAACCTTCCTCAGTGATCAGTGCAAAGAAATAGAGGAAAAGGCTAGAATGGGAAAGACTAGAGATCTCTTCAAGAAAATTAGATACCAAGGGAACACTTCATGCAAAGATGGGCTCAATAAAGGATAGAAGTGGTATGGACCTAACAGAAGCAGAAGATATTAAGAAGAGGTGGCAAGAATACACAGAACAACTGTACAA
>NW_011494113.1:11868-12192 GCF_000754665.1 Bison bison bison | reverse complement strand
ATATTTCAGCTTTGGTATTAAAATTATTCTCCTTTTATGAAATAAACTGGGAAACTTCCATCTTTCTCTATGAACTGGACTCTATAGACCCATTTAGTCCCGATTTACTTTAGATAGTGTTTCTTAATTTCCAACTGATTAAGATGTTTTGGTAACATTTGAATTTATTTCTGTTTTTGTTGGCTTTTATCAGAGAATGTGATCTGCCAAAGTCCCACTTGAAAAAAAAAATGTATCAATCATTTCTCTGAGGCAAAATTAGACAATTGAATGTTTTTTAATGCTGTAAGAACATAAGAGTAGAGATTATATAGTCTGCTTGTA
>NW_011494113.1:9407-11768 GCF_000754665.1 Bison bison bison | reverse complement strand
TAATTATTTTTGTTAGCTTGATCTATCATATTCTGAAAGAGGTATAACCTCCACTATAAATTATGAATTTAGAATTTTGTTCCTTTTCTATGAATTTTTGCTGGTGTTATTGGTGTTAGTGTAAATATTTATATACATTATTAAATATATCTTCATCTAATGTATGCTTTATTATTACACAATGTCTCTTTCTAAAAATCTGTTGAATGCTTTTGGCCTTTGAGTTTAACCTGATAATTGTATCATCAGGCCTCCTTTATTATGCTTGCATTTACCTGATGTATCTTTACTAGTGTTTAGTTTTGCCTCTTTGTGTGAAACATGATTTTAGGAAACAGTGCATAACTTTTGTTTTTTAAACCCATTTCACAGTTTTGTATAGGAGAACATATGAAAATATGCCGATTTTGTCTTCCATCAGACTGCTTCCCTTTTTCTGCTTTCTTGTTGACACTCTTTTTCAATTTCATTTGCTGTCTCTGTGTCAAGCTTCTATTCATTCTCCTTCTCCCTCTCTTAGTAATTTGGAAATTTGATTTTGCTTATCAGTTTTGCTGGTGATTATCCTTCCATTACTTATAAACATGATTCAAATTTTTTCTATTGGTCCATGAAACACACACACACTTTCATTTATTCCTAATTTCTCAGGGGAAGGTTATCATTTAGAAATTTTTACTTCTTCATTTGACCCTCACCCAAATTTCTATTCTTTTCCGAGATAATTTAAAAAAATGAGAATGGAAGCTGGGAACATGGTGGCAGCAGAGAAGTTTTTAAATCTCTCTTGTAGTAACACCAAAACCCATAGACAATATTTACAATCAAACTAGGGGACACAATATCTCCAGCAAGGTAGATTTTCTGCAGATATGACTGCCAACAATATTTTTTATCTCCGTTAGGGCTTGCCACTCCTTCCATTCACATGTGGAGCATATCTTTTCACTCTTTGTGTCTGGGCTGGGCTTATTTTCTGTTTTACCAATAAAATGAAGTAGAAGTGACATTCTGGGGCTTCTGAACCTAGGTGTTAAGAGGACTTGAACTTCTGCTTTAAAGTGAAGGGAACCTAGACACCCTGTAAAAAAAGTCTTTCTATTTTTCTGAAGACCAAAGCTCTGAGACACCATTTTAACAATGAGTCCATGTGCATGACAACGGAGGTCCTATGGACAACTAGCACCAAGGTCCCAATCGTAATGACAGCACCTTGGATCCTCCAACCCCATTCCAGTTGCCTCAGACATCATATGGGGAAGAAATGGAGCCATCTCCACCGAGCCCTGCCCAAATTTTTGATCCATAGAATTGTGAACAATAAAATGGTTATTATTTTAAGCCACTAAGTTTTGGTGCAGTTTACTTCCACAGCAATAGATAGTCAAAATACCCATGAATCTCAAAATATGTGAAGGTGAAGACAGCTCATCAACAGCCACAAGAATTGTATAGTATAGTTATCCTTGTAGGAACAAGCAGGGAGAAATAGGGGCATTTGACAGACCTGAGAATAGGAGAATGCCAAAACAGTCAACAGGGGTGGCATGCCAACTCGAATTCAGCAGCTGAAACTGAGATGTTTTACTTCATTTAGTAACAGGTGAATGTAAGGGGTCTGCAGTAAGATCTGAGGGGGGCTGTGAACTCTGACTGTGCTTGGGAGTCCCCAAGACTACCCTCCAATACAATGATTCGCCAGAAGAACTCACAGAATTTAGCAAAGCAGTTTACTCGTTGTTAAGGTTTATTACAACAAAAGGATAGAGATTTAAATCAGCGTTGGAAAAGATCACATGGGGCAGAGAGACCAGAAGCAAGCTTCCACTTCTCTCCCAGCAGAGTCATCTGGCTCAGTGCTTAATTCTCCCAACAAGATATGGGGTAACACACAGAAGTTCATATTGCCAACCAAGAAAGCTCATTTGAACTTTAGTCAGAATTTTTATTTGGAGTTGGTTAGGTGGGCAGAGCTGACCTTTGTTACTAAGTCCTTCCAAAGTTCAAGCTGATTCTGGTTGGCCCAAGACCTCCACCATAAATTACAGCTTTAAAATAAACTATATGGCATGGCTTGTGGATTCAGGCAAACAAAAATGCTCTTAACAGACAGGCTATTCCAAGGGCTTTGAGGTTGTCTACCAGGAGCTGGGCAAGGGCCAAATCTTTCTTTGCAATGTGCAAGGTTTAGACAACCTAGACTTGCTGAGTTAATCCTTCATTGTACACCAGTCCACTAGGGCTCTCTTCCAGAACAAGGTTCTACACTGAGGAGAAAGTTCTGGGGGTAAAATAAAAATTGAGCAGGTTAGAACAATGGAGAGTAGGTGTATCCATTTCCTATGGCTGCTGAAGAAAATT
>NW_011494113.1:6805-7120 GCF_000754665.1 Bison bison bison | reverse complement strand
AGGAAACCCATGACAAACCTAGACAGCATATTAAAAAGCAAAGACATTGCCAACAAAGGTCTGTATAGTCAAAGTTATGGTTTTTTCAGTAGTCATGTATGGATGTGAGAATGGATCATAAAGAAGGCTGAGCACTGAAGAATTGATGCTTCAAATTGTGGTATTGGAGAACACTCCTGAGAGTCCCTTGGACTGTAAGTAGGTCAAAACAGTCAATCCTAAAGGAAATCAACCCTGAATATTCATTGGAAGGACTGATGCTGAAGCTAAAGCTCCAATACTTTGGCCACCTGATGCGAAAAACTGACTCACTGG
>NW_011494113.1:4971-5614 GCF_000754665.1 Bison bison bison | reverse complement strand
CTGTTACAAATGTTCAAAAGCCTGGATTATGCATATTAAGTAGAGACATGGAATTTTTTTAAAAAATCATGGTCTGGTGGGATTTATTCTAAGAATGCAAGATCAGTTACATATTCAAAGTCCAATGAATATAATTCACCATATTAACAGAATAAAGAATGGAAACCATGATCATATCAATAGATATATTTTAAAACAATTTTACAAAATCACACATTTATGATATAAAAACACCCAGTAAACTAAAAATGATGAAAGCTAGCTCAACTTGCTAATGGGCATCCACAGAAAAGTCTCTTCTTAATGTGATACTTAGTGGTGAATGCTTTCCTCCTAAGGTTGGCAAAGGTGTAGGAATGCCCATTCTCACTGCTTTTATGGAACTTTTCTTTAAAGGCCCAAATAAAACTTCTGGAGATGAAAAACTACAATATGTGAAATGAAAAATGAATGGATAGAATTAACAGCAGATTAGATATAGCAGAAAAACTGATCAGTGAATTTGAAGGCACAGTGATAGAAACTATCCAAACTGAAATGCGGGAGGAAAAAAGACTGAAAAATGAACAGATAAAATCAAGCTGCCTAATATATATACTAAAGCTGAAACTCCAGTACTTTGGCTACCTCATGCAAAGAGTTG
>NW_011494113.1:0-841 GCF_000754665.1 Bison bison bison | reverse complement strand
CCCCTATTCCTATCTTGCCCTCCTTCCTTCTCCCCACTGGTGACCACGAGTTGTCTGTTCTCTGTGAATCTTTTTCTTTTTTGTTATATTTACTAGCTTGTTTTATTCTTTAGATTCCACATATAAGTGATAACATACAATATTTGTCTTTTTTTGGTCTGACTTATTTTATTAAGCATAATACATTCCAGGTCCAAGTGAGGAATTTTTAAAAGACTTTGTATTTATGTATATAACATCCAGGCATATGATAAAAGGTTATATAAAATGCTATATGGCTTATTCATCAGTGCTAGACAGATCATCCTGATAGGGAAAGCTGCAAAGGAAAAAAAAAAGTGTTCGTGGATCATAGTTCCCTTGTTTTTTTGTGACTGCAATTTAAACTATTTCAGTATTGTAAACAGAACAAGACCCCATATGAATGCTTTTTCCCTATTTAGAATCTCAGGAAAAAGAGAGACAACTTGAAAATAGAGGTAACCTCCAAATGGAAATGTAGTTTTGGAGATTTGAAATCCAGCTTTTAGTTTGCTAGTGTATTCTTGTTGAAATGAACTGCCTGGCCTGCAGAGACTGCTGGTTTTCTAGCCCAATATACATATTTTTGAGTGAGTCTGTTTGGTCTCTAAAACTGGCAAGATAAAAAGAGCTTTTAGAAATAATAGAAATGAATCTAATTCAAAACAGGTACAGACTCACAGACATAGAAAACAACTTATGGTTACCAAATGGTGGGAGGGATAAATTAGGAATATGAGATTGCTGCTAAGTCGCTTCAGTCATGTCCGACTCTGTGCGACCCCATAGATGGCAGCCCACCAGGCTCCCCCGTCCCTGG
>NW_011494112.1:15916-16320 GCF_000754665.1 Bison bison bison | reverse complement strand
TCAAATGAGTCAGTTCTTCGCATCAGGTGGCCAAAGTATTGGAGTTTCAGCTTCAACATCAGTCCTTTCAATGAACACTCAGGACTGACCTCCTTTAGGATGGCCTATGTATATATAGCTACAATTATTTCTTTCATCCCCCATACATTTAACTCCTGGAATTCACTAGTATGTTTGTTTTCTGTTTATAGAACTTTCTTTGAACATTTTAGGGTAGGTCCGATGGTAACACATTCATTTATTTTCCCTTCTGAAAATGAATTGAATTCCTCTTTGCTTATGAAAGACATAAGGTTCTGGGTTGAAAGTTGTTTTCTTTCTGCTTATGAAAAATATGCCTTTTAATTCTGGCTTCCATGATTTCTCATGAGAATTTTTTCATTTGGTTTTATTCCTCTATAGGT
>NW_011494112.1:11055-11684 GCF_000754665.1 Bison bison bison | reverse complement strand
ATTAGTGTGTGGTGGTGGTGGGAGTTCTCTCTCACCACATGGTATCCCTTGACTGCAATGAGACTGATAGCGTGATGATGAGAGTCAGGACTCTCCACAAGGCATTAGGTATATGGAAGATTATTTATGTTTCTCTACCTTGGAGAACTGTCCCTCTGCAGGGGGTGTCTTATGTGTCCCAGCAGTACAACTGCTTCTCATCATCCAAGGATCAAGGACCAGCTGGTTCCATGGCAGGTTCTGACCTGCATTTGCCCACTCAGTTCTTCTGACTGTGAGACTGTAGTTTTCTTGTTTCTGATGTCTGCATCGTGGTGGGTGAGGCTGATCTAGCAGCTTCTGTAGGCTTCCTGGTGGGAGGGGCCAATGCTCACCCACTTGTTGTTGGAGCTGGGCCTTGGCCCTCTGGTGGGCAGGGCCATGTCAAGGGATTTGTCTAGAGGCAAACCTGTGAGCTCAAGAAATCTTTAGACAGCCTATCTGCTTATGGGTGTGGCTGTGTTCCCACCTTGTTGACTGTTTCAACTGAGGTGTCCCAGCACCAGAGCCTGCATCTGTTGAGTGGGGCCAGGTTTTGCTGCCAAAATTTTGGCCTTCAGGAGATTTCATGTCAATAAATGCCCTCCATG
>NW_011494112.1:10586-10955 GCF_000754665.1 Bison bison bison | reverse complement strand
AACAGAGAAGTAGAAATTACAAAAAGAACCAAACAGAAATTTTGGAGCCGAAGAGTACAACAAAGGTAATGAACAATATAAAAGAGAACATCAACAGAAGAATTAATCAACCTAAGAAAGAATCAGTGAGGCAAAAGAGGGATTATTTGAAATTATCTAGTCTCAGAGCAAAAAAAAAAAAAAAAATGAATGCATGAATGCTGAAAGCCTACATGAGCTATAGGATAGCATTAAGAGAAATAATCTATGTAATACAATATAGTAAGTGAAAAGAGACTGAGTCAAAGTGGCAGAAAGCTTAATCAAAGAAATAATGGCTTCAGTCAGTTCAGTTCAGTCGCTCAGTCGTGTCCGACTCTTTGCGACCCC
>NW_011494112.1:9911-10486 GCF_000754665.1 Bison bison bison | reverse complement strand
AACTAATGCAACATTTTAAGTCAACGGTGTGCCAATATAAAATTAAAGCTTTTTAAAATAGAAAAAAGATTAAAAATAAATTTAAAATTTTTTCCAAATTTTATTTCTTTCATTTTTTTTGTTGATAAGCTCTATTTCTTGACTGTGGCTTTCTATTGTTTACTTTTTGAAAGGTGTTCATAATTGTTCCTTAGAATTTCATTATAATATCTGCTTTTAAATCCTTTTTTGATAATTTTCACATCTGTGATATCTTATCTCAGTGTAAGCATTGGTTGATTTTCTTTTCCCATTTAAATCATTATTGTCTTCCTTTTTGGTATGGCAGATAATTTTCAGTTGATATTTTCAATAGATGCTTTAATGGATATTTTCATATTGTGCTTGTTATGAGTGCAAAACTATTTAAACATTGTATTATAGTTAGCTTTTTTAACATTTCTTGTCATTTGCTTAGTCACTCAGTTGTGTCCAACTCTTTGTGACCCCATGGACTGTAGCCTGCCAGCTCCTCTGTCCATGGGGATTCTCCAGGCAAGAATACTGGAGTGGATTGCCATGCCCTTCTCCAGGGG
>NW_011494112.1:8446-9811 GCF_000754665.1 Bison bison bison | reverse complement strand
TCTTTATGTCTTTGGATGTAAGCTATCTTTTTTGGTAGGTTGAGTCTTTTTAACTGATGGTTGTTCAGTAATTAGTTGTGAGTTTGGTGTGTCTGTGAAAGGATATGTGCTCAAGTTTCTTCTACTCCACCATTGTTTCCAAGAAGCTCATTTTTTAAAAAAACATTTTTTGAGGTAATAAATGTTTTAAATTGACTGTGGTCATAGTTTAACATATACATGAACATACCTAAAACTATTCAATTATACATTTTAAATGGGTTAGTCATGTGCTATTTATGAAATATTTAAGAAACACAAAGTCTATACTCAAGAAAGCCTATCTTCTTTTTATCATAGAGTTGGCAACATAGAAATTTTGTAGCATATACTCCTCAAAGAACACTGATTTTGTCAATCACACACAGACAAGCCCTTTTGGAAGTCCAGGAGCACAGTGGAGATGTTATAATATGCCAATAGAAAAAAAATATCTGAGATTGAATTCACTAAAGACAATGAGAGGTACAGTTTCACTTTCCTGATATCATTCCTCCTCCCAAAGCAACACGGCTAAACACCAAGAGAAAACTTTTCACCTGTGGTTTCTCCCTTGGGGGGAAGTTAGAGCATGTAAAAGAGCACCCAAATTTCCCAGATGTGAGGTATGCTGCCAAAAAGATCTACTTGTTTTTCACCCTATCAACAAAACTGTGTTTAGCTCCATGAATGAGACTGGGGAAAGGTTGAATGAACAGAAGCTGAGGGTCTCAGTGGGAATTAAAGGCACATAAAGCCTAATATCCACCACATGGGCAACTCCAGTTAGTTCACCCCAAAATTGCTAGGCTTGTCTTACCTGAGAATCCCCTAACTGGCCCACAGGAACTTCCAACACTATGTTCCTAACACACGTATACATACCCTGTGGCTGACCCCTAAGACAGCATGTGTGAGACTTTCAGATGGCTAGTGACCATGGACAAAAAGCTGGCCCAATTTTTAAAAACTAAGTGAAACCACACAAACTGTGTACAGTTAGCACCATGCTATGGAAAGTAAAAGGGGAACTGTCTTTGAAAGATGAAAAGAAGGCATGCGACTTTAATAACCCCCCAAGTGGGACCAAGATGTGTGGAGCAGACATACCCATAGAATAGGTTTTAGAAAACTTTAACAAGATTAATGCAAACTATTTCTTTCATTAAGTCAGTCTAGTAAAAACTAGAGGAGATTACTACTACCTCAAGTGCAAGGACAGCAACAAGACTTCAAAAATGTGAAAATCAAGCAAACATGACACAACTGAAGAAAGGCAGTAATTTTCCAGTAGACAATCACAAAAATGGTACTGTCTGGTTTTCTCAATGAACAAATGAAAATAGT
>NW_011494112.1:6104-6549 GCF_000754665.1 Bison bison bison | reverse complement strand
CAAAGCTTTCTATATAGTCAAAGTAATCCTTATCAAAAGTCCAATACTATATATTATAGAAATATATGAAATATCCATAATTTGTATGGAACCACAAAAGACCCTGAGTAGCCAAAGCCGTTGTGAGAAAAAGTGACAAAGCTTGAGGCATTGCACTTCCTGATTTTAAGCTACATATTACTATAGTATTCAAAATAGTATGATCCTGCCCTCAAAATTAATACATAGCCCAAGGGAATAAGTTGAGAGTCCAGAAATGAGCCCATGAGTCAACTAATGGTCAACTAATATTTCACAAGGGAGTCAAGAAAACTCAATGGGGAAATAATAGTATCTTCAATCAATAATGTTGGAAAAACTGGACAACCACATGCAAAAACAGAAATTGGGCTACCTGTCTTATACCACTCACAAAGAGTAAACTCATTTAATTAAATATTTAAAT
>NW_011494112.1:5377-6004 GCF_000754665.1 Bison bison bison | reverse complement strand
TGATGCTTCCTAAGGTCCATTGACTTCACATTCCAGGATGTCTGGTTCTAGGTGAGTGATCACACCATCATGGTTATCTGGGTCATTAAGATCTTTTTCTATAGTTCTTCCGTGTATTCTTGCCACTTCTTAATATCTTCTGCTTCTGTTAGGTCCATACCTTTTCTGTCCTTTATTGTGCCCATCTTTGCATGAAATGTTTCCTTTGTATCTCTAATTTTCTTTAAGCGATCTCTAGTCTTTCCCATTCTATTTTTTAAGACCATTATTGTTTAAGATCTTTTAAGTGTCTGTTGTCTAAGACACTTGGAGGTAACCAGAAAGCAAATATCTATGCATCTGTAAATTAATAAGAGAAAGGAATAAAAACATATCAATGTGGAAATCATCAAATCACAATGTCAGAGAGAGAAATAAAGGAGCAAGAGAACTACAAAAGATTCAAAAACAATCAACAAGATGCATTAGTAAGCCCTTAACTACATATAATCATGTTAAATATAAATTAACCAAATTCTCCTATCAAAAGGCGTAGAATGACTGAGTACACTTTTGAAGAATCCAAATACATAGTGCCTAAAAGAGAGTCACTTCATCCTTCAGGATACACATAAGCTCAATGTTAAG
>NW_011494112.1:4493-5277 GCF_000754665.1 Bison bison bison | reverse complement strand
GCTCCCCCGTCCCTGGGATTCTCCAGGCAAGAACACTAGAGTGGGTTGCCATTTCCTTCTCCAATGCATGAAAATGAAAAGTGAAAGTGAATTCACTCAGTCGTGTCCCACTCTTAGTGACCCCATGGACTGCAGCCTACCAGCCTCCTCCACCCATGGGATTTTCCAGGTAAGAGTACTGGAGTAGGGTGCCATTGCCTTCTCTGCAACAGTATGAAAAGACATCTATAGAAAGAAAGAAATCATTTACTAACCATGTATCCAATAAGGGATTAATATTCTAAATATATAAGTAATTATCCAAGACAATAACATATAAATCTGTTTAAAAGGGCAGATTTCCTTCCCATTTAGGTCAACACAGAGCATCGAATAAAGATTTCTGTGATATACCACAGGTTCTCATTAGTTATCTATTTTTTTTACATAGTATCAATAGTGTATATATGTCAGTCCCAATCCAAGGAAAAAGGATATACATATGTGTGTGTGTGTGTGTGTGTGTGTGTATACATATAGCTGATTCATTTTGCTGTATGGTAGAAATGAACACAGCATTGTAAAGCAAATATACTCCAGCAAAAGTTGATTTTAAAAAAGATATAGAACTGGTCAGTCACTACAAAGGAATTGGTTCATCTTACCCTTTGTATCCATTGGATCATAGAAAAAAGTAAGCGAGTTCCAGAAAAACATCAACTTCTGCTTCATTGACTAGGCTAAAGTCTTTGTGTGGATCACAACAAACTGTGGAAAATTCTTAAAGAGATGGGAATACCAGACC
>NW_011494112.1:3477-4393 GCF_000754665.1 Bison bison bison | reverse complement strand
TTATATGTTTTTTTCCTCCACCTGGGCCTGCCCTATGCAAATTGGGCTTAGCCAGGAGTGCTGTTTGTTTTGCCTGAAGTCTTCACTCTGGTCCTCGGACCTTCCTTTGACCTTCTTTGTCTTTTAGCCACTGCCATTTTGGACTCCTTTTCCCTATTCTAACAGATCTAACAGACATATATAGAACATTCCATCCAACAGCATCAGAATACACATTCTTCTCAACTGAGCTTGTAACACACTGCAAGATGGATGGTATGTTAGGTCACAAAATAAATTTTAGCAAATTTAAAGGTTGAAACTATACCAAGTGTCTTTTCCAACTACAATGGTATTGCACTAAAAATCAATAACTGAAGAAAAACTAAAAATTCACAAATAAGTGGAAGGGATAGAACATATACTCCAGAGCAACCAATGAGTCAAAGAAAAAGTAAAAAGGGGGGAAATATCTTGAACGTGGCTAAGGTGCTCACACTCTTTTACTCTTATTCAACATCATACTGGAGGTACTAGCCAAAGAAATTAGGCAAGAAAAAAATAATAAAAGGTATCAAAATTGCAAGGGAAGAAATAAAATTGTCTGTTTCCAGTGATGTGATCTTATATATAGAAAATACTAAAACTTACATCAAAAGATGTTAGAACTAATCATGTAGTTAGTACAGTTGCAAGAAACAAAATCAACATTTATAAATCAGTTAAAACACTATCTGAAAAAAACAAAGAATCAACCTCATTTTTAATATCATTAAAAGCTATAAATTGCAATGCATTTAACAAAACAGGTGGAAGAACTATATAATGAAAAGTGTAAGGCGTAGATAAAACAAATTGAAGAAGACAAAACAAATGTAAAGATACCTTAAGTTCATGGATCAAAAGAATTAGTATTATTAAAATGTTCATATTACTC
>NW_011494112.1:938-1250 GCF_000754665.1 Bison bison bison | reverse complement strand
CAATCCTAAAGGAAATAAGTCTTGAATATTCACTGGAAGGACTGACACTAAAGCTGAAACTCCAATGCTTTGGCCACCTGATGTGAAGAACTTACTCATTGAAAAAGCTCCTGATACTGGGAAAGATTGAAGGCAGGAGAAGGGGACAACAGAAGATGAGATGGTTGGATGGCATCACCAACTCAATGAATGTGAGTTTGAGCAAGTTCTGGGAGTTGGTGATGGACAGGGAAGCCTAGTGTGCTGCAGTCCATGGGGTTGCAAAGAGTCGGACACAACTGAGGGACTGAACTGAACTGAATCCTTTGTCAG
>NW_011494112.1:0-838 GCF_000754665.1 Bison bison bison | reverse complement strand
CCATGGGGTTACAGAGTTAGACACGCCTGAGCAACTGAACAACAAATTATGGTTCATTGGCCTATTTGTCTATTCTCTCCCTAAGAGACTGTCTCAAATACTGTAGCTTTATAAGAAATGTTGAAGTTGGATAGTGTCATCCTCCAAGTTTGATCTTCTCATAAGTATTGTGCTGGATATTCTGGGTCTTTTGCCCTTTCATATAAAGTTTACAACCATATTGTTCATATCTACAAAATAATTACTGAATTTTCTGTTGATATTACATTGAATCTATAGACTGAATTGTGATGAACTGACATCTCCATAATATACATCCTTCCTATCCATGAACTTAGGATATCTCTCCATTTATTTAATTCTTTGATATTTTTTCATCAGAGTTTTATATTTTTCCTCATATAGATTTTGTTCATTTTGTTTAGATTTATACCTAAGTATTTCATTTTTAGGTATTAATGTAAATTTTTTCATGGCTTTTAATTTCAAAATCCATCTGTTCTTTGCTGGTAAATAAAAAAGCAGTTAACTTTGTAAGTAATCTTGTATTCTGCAATCTTGCTATAATCAATTATTAGTTTGGGGGATTTTTCTTTAATATTTTCTACATAAACATTCGTGTCATCTGTACAAAAGGATGGTTTTATTCCTTTCTTTCCAGTTTTATACCTTTATTTTTGTTCCTTTTCCTATCACATTATCTAGAACTTCCAGTACAATATTGAATTGTTGTGGTGAGAGTGGACATTCTTGCCTTGTATGTAATCCTCGTTGGAAAGCTTCAAATTTCTCAACATTAAGTAGGAGTGTAAGCTGGTGAATTTTTTTGATATTCTTT
>NW_011494111.1:10347-11035 GCF_000754665.1 Bison bison bison | reverse complement strand
TTTTTTTTTTTTTTTTGCTTGTTATCTTATGAGCATGTTAATTCAATTATCTCTATTGCTTCCAACATGGGATATCTAGAAGGGGTTTCCATTTAAACTAGGATAACTTTGGTATCTCATCATCACTGTGGAAAGCATACCACCCAGAATTCTATGCTCTGAAATGCCATTCCTACTGCTCTTTGCAGGTAAAAGATGAACCTTCTGTTCTCACCCTGGAACCCTGGTGAGCATATCTAGGAGTTTCCAGTGGAGGACGTGGTACATATGGGCAAAGACTCTACTTTGGTACATATTCAGAGGTTAGCGTCCAGGAGGCCTGTGGCATGGATTCTTCTATTTCTCTAGTTTTGTGGACACAATCTATATTCATGCCCTGAGACTTACTATTTTTTAAAATTTTTAATTGAAATATAGTTGATTTACTATATTATATTGTATGCCTATACAAAATAGTGATTCAAAATTTTTATAGATTATACTCCATTTAAAGTTACTATAAAATATTAGCTATATTCCCTGTGCTGTACAGTATATCCCTGTAGCTTATTTTATACATAGTAGTTTGTACTTCTTAATCCTCTATCCCTATCTTGCCCCTCCCTTCCCATCCTGAGGCTTATTATATTTGAAAAAAATAATACTGCTCCAATCCATCCATCATGTAGTATCTCCTGAGAATTGCTGA
>NW_011494111.1:9747-10247 GCF_000754665.1 Bison bison bison | reverse complement strand
CCATGCCCTCCTCCAGGGAATGTTCCCAACACAGGAATCAAACCCAGGTCTCCTTCATTGCAGGGAATTCTTTACCATCTCAGCCATCATTCAAATGGTCCCAAGTAATCATCTTTCAGCACGGATGGTAGATACTTGCCTATAAGCAATTATATAGATTTCTCACGTGAATATCCTCCCCCAATATATATCAGCGCTTGACTTTCAGTCCTTGTGAAGGACTTGCAGTTCTCTCAGTGTTGTTTGTCCTGGGGGTAGATAACATGGTTGTTTTGAAAGAGAGATCGCTGAGTTTCTCGATCACTTGAAATATTATGTGAAAAGATAGACACAAAAGAGTACATAGTATATACTTCCATTATATGAAACTCCAGAAATGACAGATCTTTTCTAGATGATGAAAGCATATTCATGTTTGCCTGTAGCTTGTATTCGGGTACTGGTTGACTGAGATAGATGCATGGGAACTTTGGGGAGTAATGAAAGTCTCTTATATATAT
>NW_011494111.1:5520-6254 GCF_000754665.1 Bison bison bison | reverse complement strand
TGCCAGGCTGCTCTGTCCATGAGATTCTCCAGGCAAGAATATTACAGTGGGTTGCCATTTCCTCCTCCAGGGGATCTTCCCGATCCAGGGATCGAACCCGGGTCTCCTGCATTGGTAGGTGGATTCTTTACCACCGAGCCACCTGGGAAGCCCCAAATATCTCTGTAGTTCTCTCTAATCCATATGCTCCTCTCTCTGCCCACTTCTGTAGGCACCTACTTCTGTAGGTCCTCTCATCTATATTATTGAAATGACTTCTTAAATGCCGTCTTCACCTCCAAAATCTCTTCTCAATCTGCCCTCTGCAGATAATTCCTAGTGATGTTTTTAAAACACAAATCTAATCAGGTCATTCTCATGCTCAAAACCCTTCAATGGATCTCCATTGACAAAGGAATGTGAGAACATCAGCTCTTAGGTCCTTGATTAACCTTTCAACCTCAGATACTATTCTTTCAGCCATAACAAGCTCCTGCAGTTTTTCAAGCACAGCATACTCTCTTGAGACATTGGGATTTATCCCTATCTCAATTACACTAGAATTAATTAAATTCTTTTCCTCCATGTGGGCCTTATTCAGGCCATCTTTTACTATGTGTAGACTGCTAAATATTGCTAAGACAAGATCTCTTAACTATGTGGATTTATCCTTCTACAGATTTATGGCTTTTAAGCTCCCTTTGCACCCCCATGTCATAATACTGCGATGTTTTCTTGGACTGCTCTCTGCTCCA
>NW_011494111.1:4799-5420 GCF_000754665.1 Bison bison bison | reverse complement strand
ACTTTTTCAGGTAGTTGCATATGAGGCATGACTGGAACAATATGAGTATAACATATGTCATATTCACATATTCACATATGACATATAGAATGATACAATGTTTATTTGTACATATAATATGGCAGACTCTACCATATGAGCCACCAGGGAAGCCCTATTATAATATGACAACAACCATTAAACACATGATTTGAGAAGCCATCTTTGTGTGGTATGGTTTTATCTGCCAGTCAAATACAATCTGATTTCAGGGACAGTCTCTGCTACTGGTGCGAACCAGGTCTGGCTGTCTCATTGGTGGACTAGAGGAGGGGAGGGTCCTTCATACCATGTGACCTGAAGCACGAAAACCACGATGGCTTATTTAGCTATATTTGAGGGATAACTTATCTATAATGTATGAATGTATGTGTAATGTGTCTATGACTTCATTGTAAAAAAAGGCAGGAGTAGCTTGTGACACTATGAAGCTAGTCCTGGAGGGGATAGTAGAACCTGGCAGAAGTACTACATGAATACTGAGATAATAACAAAGATCCTAATAATATAAAATACAATGGAAACAGAACTAGCTATCATTTATTGAACACTTACTACGTACCAGGAAATTTTCAAACCACC
>NW_011494111.1:0-1037 GCF_000754665.1 Bison bison bison | reverse complement strand
GTCTGGCTCTAGGTGAGTGATCACACCATCGTGATTATCTGGGTCATGAAGCTCTTTTTTTGTACAGTTCTTCTGTGTATTCTTGCCACCTCTTCTTACCCACAAATAATTTATATGTTTTCTTTATATGTGTAACATACCATTGTTTCCTTATAGTACATGTCCATTATTCATATGTCATAACTTTTTTTTTGACGTTCTTGTTGTTGAAAAGGAGGAAGAGACTACAACAGAGAGGAAGATTTTTGGTAAAATATTATCATAAAAATGTTTGAAAGATAGGAGATCTGAATTGGAGGGCATGATCAAGGATGTCAATTAGGGAGGAGAACAGCTTGGATTTGTAAACTAAAGATGTGGTGCCCTTTCTTCATTCTTCATAAAGTAGAGTGGTTTTGGAGTAGAGGGGCATTTAAATTACATCTCAGGAAAGGGAAAAGGGCCAGAGATAATTGGAAATTGACCAGTAAAGCTGAATACTGTGTGCAAAAATATAGACTTGAAAGATTATTTGGAAGCATATGCTAACACTTTGCAATATGCTTACATAAAAGGGAGGTGATCCAGTAGGTTGACAGGATATATATGCAAGAGAGAGTAGAGTTCCGACATATAAAATGAAAGATAGCACTTTTTCTTATCATGCAATGGTAAAAGCTGAAATTAATTTCTTAAAAGCTTGGAAATTTGGCAGAGGTAAATGGAGGATGAGCAAATTCATATAAGTAAGAGAAGGTAGTGAAAACAATGAGGAATGGTCAAGGAAAGAGAAGCCCAGCTTTCATTTCAAGCTGTCAGAGAGGATTGGTACAGATGAAAAAATAATTTGAAGAAAGCTCTCAAAGAAAAAAACGAAGCCAAATGCTTTGAAGAGAAAAATAGATATTTTCGATTTCAGAACAAACTAATGGAGAGCACAGAAAAAAATAGAGAAATTAGAACATAGGTAGGGAAAATCAAAGCGCAAATGACACATGTCTGCAATAGACAGAAAGCCTGGGTAATATAGGGAAGAAGCAAAAGCAAGCAAAGCTACT
>NW_011494110.1:18217-19009 GCF_000754665.1 Bison bison bison | reverse complement strand
TGTACTCAGTCATGTCCAACTCTTTGCGACCCCATGGACTGTGGCCTATCAGGCTCCTCTGCCCATGGGATTTTCCAGGCAATAGTACTGGAGTGGATTGCCATTTCCTTCTCCAGGGGACCTTCCCGACTCAGGGATCAAACCCAGGTCTCCTGCATTGTAGACAGACGCTTTACCACCTGAGCCACCAGGGAAGCACCATGTGAAAGAAAGTCATTATTTTAAGAGCAGAAAAGTAATTTATAAACATATTTATGCTGCAGCCTGATTTAGGAATACCACTGGATGACAAAGACAAGGAGGGTTATGTAGAAGAATGGTGTTCTTGTGCCCATCTACTCTGCAACAGAATGCTTTTCTGTTCTAATACAAAGTGCTCTATCTTGACTTGAATTTTCTTCTTTGTAAAATAAAGAACACATCTCTGCTTTAATTACTTCATATGATTTTTATGATTTCAAACTAAAGAAAAAGAGAGAATATTGACAAGTTAAGCAATGTTATATAAATGTGAGAGAAGGCACATGCACACACACATACACACAAACACAGAACAGATGTAAGCTGCACTGGTATTGGTTTTTCCTTTTTTTTTTTTTTTGAATTGAAGTATAGCTGATTTACAATATTGTGATAGTTTCAGGTGTATAGCAAAGTGATTCAATTATAAATATGTATCTATTTTTTCAATTTATTTTCAATTATAGGTTATTATAAGATATTGAATATAGTTTCCTGTGCTATATGGTAGGTTCTTACTGTTTATCTGTTTTATATTTAGTAATGTGCATC
>NW_011494110.1:14783-15106 GCF_000754665.1 Bison bison bison | reverse complement strand
ATCTGCCACAGGTATACACGTGTTCCCCACCCTGAACCCTCCTCCCTCCTCGCTCCCCATACCATCCCTCTGGGTCATCCCAGTGCACCAGCCCCAAGCATCCAGTATCGTGCATCGAACGTGGACTGGTGAATCATTTCATATATGATATTATACATGTTTCAATGCCCTTCTCCAAAATCATCCCACCCTCTCCCTCTCCCACAGAGTCCAAAAGACTGTTCTATACATCAGTGTCTCTTTTGCTGTCTCGTATACAGGGTTATTGTTACCATCTTTCTAAATTCCATATATATGTGTTAGTATACTGTATTGGTGTTTTT
>NW_011494110.1:12985-14683 GCF_000754665.1 Bison bison bison | reverse complement strand
CTTGTATATTTTTGAGATTAGTTCTTTGTCAGTTGCTTCATTTGCTATTATTTTCTCCCATTCTGAAGGTTGTCTTTTCACATTGCTTATAGTTTCCTTTGTTGTGCAAAATCTTTTAAGTTTAATTAGGTCCCATTTGTTTATTTTTGCTTGTATTTCCAATATTTGGGGAGGTGGGTCATAGAGGATCTTGCTGTGATGTATGTCGGAGAGTGTTTTGCCTATGTTCTCCTCTAGGAGTTTTATAGTTTCTGGTCTTATGTTTAGATCTTTAATCCATTTTGAGTTTATTTTTGTGTATGGTGTTAGAAAGTGTTCTAGTTTCATTCTTTTACAAGTGGTTGACCAGTTTTCCAAGCACCACTTGTTAAAGAGATTGTCTTTAATCCATTGTATATTTTTGCTTCCTTTGCCAAAGGTAAGGTGTCCATAGGTGCATGGATTTATCTCTGGGCTTTCTATTTTGTTCCATTGATCTATATTTCTGTCTTTGTGCCAGTACCATACTGTCCTGATGACTGTGGCTTTGTAGTAGAGCCTGAAGTCAGGCAGGTTGATCCCTCCAGTTCCATTCTTCTTTCTCAAGATTGCTTTGGCTATTCGAGGTTTTATTTGTATTTCCATACAAATTGTGAAATTATTTTTTCTAGGTCTGTGAAAAATACCATTAGTAACTTAATAGGGATTGCATTGAATCTGTAAATTGCTTTGGGAAGTATACTCATTTTCACTATGTTGATTCTTCCAATCCATGAACATGGTATATTTCTCCATCTATTAGTGTCCTCTTTGATTTCTTTCACCATTGTTTTATAGTTTTCTATAAAACTTTAGTTTCTTTAGGTAGATATATTCCTAAATATTTTATTATTTTCTTTGCAATGGTGAATGGAATTGTTTCCTTAATTTCTCTTTCTTTTTCCAAAACTGGACCAGGAAGAAATAGAAAATCTTAAGAGACCCGTCACAAGCACAGAAATTGAAACTGTAAACAGAAATCTTCCAGCAAACAAAAGCCCAGGTCCAGACGGCTTCACAGCTGAATTCTACTAAAAATTTAGAGAAGAGCTAACACCTATCCTACTCAAAGTCTTCCAGAAAATTGCAGAGGAAGGTAAACTTCCAAACTCATTCTATGAGGCCACCATCACCCTAATACCAAAACCTGACAAAGATGCCAACAAAAAAAGAAACTACAGGCCAATATCACTGATGAACATAGATGACAAAAATCCTTAACAAAATTACTAGCAATCAGAATCCAAAAACAACATTAAAAAGAATCACACACCATGACCAAGTGGGATTTATCCCAGGGATGCAAGGATTCTTCAATATCTGCAAATCAATCAATGTAATACACCACATTAACAAATTGAAAGATAAAAACCATATGATTATCTCAATAGATGCAGAGAAAGCCTTTGACAAAATTCAGCATTCATTTATGATTAAAAACTCTCCAGAAAGCAGGAATAGAAGGAACATACCTCAACATAATAAAAGCTATATATGACAAACCCACAGCAAACAGTATCCTCAATGGTGAAAAACTGAAACCATTTCCCCTAAAGTCAGGAACAAGACAAGGGTGCCCACTTTCACCATTACTATTCAACATAGTTTTGAAAGTTTTGTCCACAGCAATCAGAGCAGAAAAAGAAATAAAAGGAATCCAAATTGGAAAAGAAGAAGTAA
>NW_011494110.1:12229-12885 GCF_000754665.1 Bison bison bison | reverse complement strand
GATCCATGGGGTTGCAAAGAGTTGGACGTGACTGAGAACACACAGAGAGAGAGGGTAGCTAGTGAGTGCTGCGTTAGGTTGCTTCGGTCATGTCCGACTCTTTGCGACCCCGTGGACTATAGTCCATCAGGCTCCTCTGCCTGTGGAACTCTCCAGGCAAGAATACTGAAGTGGGTAGCCATTTCCTACTCCAGGGGATCGTCCCAACCCAGGAATCGAACCCACGTCTCTTATGTTCACTGCATTGGCAGGCGGGTTCTTTACCACTAACACCACCTGGGAAGCCCAGAAATTCTTACCAAATCTAATTGAAATGACTAGTATGATTATGTTGGCTTTGTTTCAATCTTTGAAGTTTTGTTAACCCCTTTTTTAGCTGAAGGAGAAGGGCTTCAAGTTGACTTGAGATTCCTTTGGAATATGAAGGGGATGGTTTGGAGTCCTTCTGATGGTGTCAAAGGCAGAATCAGAGGCAACTCTTTCCATGAGGGGATCTCAGTGTACCAGCTTGAGAATGCCACAGAGTGGGAGAAAGACAATTTCTCCGTTTTTGCTCGGAACACACCATGGCTCAGTCAGACCCAAGTCCTGAAGCCTGAATATGGAACAGTGCTATTTCTGCACCTCAAAATGTTGTGCTGCTTTAAGAAGCACAG
>NW_011494110.1:9164-10705 GCF_000754665.1 Bison bison bison | reverse complement strand
TGTTTCCATTGTTTCCCCATCTATTTGCCATGAAGTGATGGGACTGGATGCCATGATCTTAGTTTTTTGTATGTTGAGTTTTAAGCCATCTTTTTCACTGTCCTCTTTCACTTTCATCAAGAGGCTCTTTAGCTCCTCTTCACTTTCTGCCATAAGGGTGGTGTCATCTGCATATCTGAGGTTGTTGATATTTCTCTTGGCAGTCTTGATTCCAGCTTGGACTTCATTCAGCCCAGCATTTCACATGATGTACTGTGCATATAAGTTAAATAAGCAGGGTGACAAGATACAGCCTTGACAAACTCCTTTCCATTTTGAACCAGTTCATTATTTCATGTTCGGTTCTAACTATTGCTTTTTGACTTACATACAGGGTTCTCAGGAGGCAGGTAAGGTTGTCTGATATTCCCATCTCTTTTAAGAATTTTCTGCAGTTTTTTGTGAGCCACACAAATACTTTATCATAGTCTATGAAGCAAAAGTAAATGTTTTTCTGGAATTCTCTTGATTTTTTCAATGATCCAACAGATGTTGTCAATTTGACCTCTGCAGAACCATACTGCCACCTAAATGAGAACTTCCATTTGGTTAATAATTATTTTAGAATAAAAATTATATGGGACCAAAGAAAATGTTACACTTCTCCCATCCCCAAAGTAACCAAACAGAAAAACAGTCAAAAATAATGTCAGTGTGAATATGTGGGTTAAGAAGGAGGGATGGACTTGTGCTTGGCCAGTGACCATCCAAATGTTAATCTGGTGTTTAAAACAATCATTTAGTTTGTTATTCCATTAGTATTCACTCTCTAAGTAATAGTTATCCTTCTAAGAATCATGATTGACCAATTTTGTTTTGTGGGGGCATTTTTATCTCATTCAGTTCAGTTCAGTTGCTCAGTCATGTCCGACTTTTCGTGACCCCATGAACCTCAGTACGTCAGGCCTCCCTGTCCATCACCAACTCCCGGAATCCACCCAAACCCATGTCCATTGTGTCAGTGATGACATCCAACCATCTTTACCTCATTATTGAGTACATTTAAGAAAAAAGAAACATATTCAGAGGGAATGATCAGGGTCATTTCCATGATATCCTAAGTAATACAAATGAGTAATAAAAGACATTGATTAAAGTCTTTTAAGACAAATTGAATAGAATAATTTGGAATTTTAATTTCAGAAAGTTATTGAAGCAATATAAAAATCACTGTGTTCATTTGTATTTAGTTAAATGTGAATTAATAATGTATATTTATTTTATTCCCTGTAAAAGATTTTTAATACCAGCAATTATAATCTTAGAAATATGGAATTCAATTAAGAACTAATTTTTCCTCGAAGTATCAAAGTCATTTTCAGTATATAAGAAACATTTTCTTTTTTTTAATATAAATTTATTTATTTTAATTGGAGGCTAATTACTTTGCAATATTGTATTGGTTTTGCCATACATCAACATGAATCCACCACGGGTGTACACATGTTCCCCATCTTGAACCCCCCCTCCACCTCCTCCCCACTACCACTCCCTCTCGGGTC
>NW_011494110.1:7986-8671 GCF_000754665.1 Bison bison bison | reverse complement strand
TCTAAACATTTGTTCCCCTGATTGCAATAGTACACATTTAATGTCTAAGCAAATAACCAATATTTTGTATGACTTTACTGAGAAAAATATAGCATTTGATCTGACCACATCCCTAATAAGTAAAACTATGAGGGAGTGAGAAATGAATAATCTGTTTGCAAAGGCATCTTTGTTAAGTAGGAAAATAAATATAATTTGGATGACATTCCAGGCAACAGCTACTCTGAATTTAGTTCCTATTCTGTGGCAGGAAGTTTACAGATTTAGAATATGTAATTATCAAAATATTCCAGCAAGGTATTACGAGTACCCCTCCTTTTTGAAAGTATGCTTTAAGTAATTTCACTTTACTTAAAAGCTACATTAATACCAGTTTTCTCTAATGGAAAGAAATCCAAAGAAGGTTTTACTTTTATGGGAAAAAAGTGAAAAGCAAAAATAGTGCTCAGTATTTGCTTTCTAGCAAGCTAAAGGCAGCACAAACCCTGAGCAAGAGAAGTGGCACTGCCAAGCTCCTTCCCAGACAGATACACTTGGCCTCTCAGCATTAAGTCACCAGAGCTTTGAACTGTGTCTCTGAGCGTTTGTGCTTTGTCTTGATTTATTTTGTGTATCTGTTAGCAAGATGTGATAAAATCATTGCTTCTTTGCTTTATGCCATTTTGGAGTAGGGCATGGGAGAACC
>NW_011494110.1:6838-7886 GCF_000754665.1 Bison bison bison | reverse complement strand
TGAAGAGTCACCTGAAAGTTATGTGGAATGGTAACAGATTTGAGACTGAAAAGAAAGAAAGAAAATAAATGTAAATATTAGTGAACTCATTTTCCCTGTAGGAGTATTGATTTCATTCATCTTGCTTGATAAATGGGATGGCTAAGCAAAAATCCAAATCTAAAGCCATCAATTGAACAGGAATCAGGAGTGGAGTAGAGGAAGGGTGAAATGATGAATGTTACTTTGTTAAAAGAAGAAAAAATGCAATCCTTCTTGATGAGGGATTCATCATTTTTCTTGTTTTCAAGCCACTTAATAAGCATTTGATAAATGCCCATTTAAGTATAAGAGAAAAATTATGTTTAAAACTTAGTTCATGGGTCATCTTTCAAATATTTCATTATAATAAATAAAACAACTTTATCACATTCCCTGTATGATTATTTAATGCCTTGGCTTTAACTTTTCTAATAGTAATAGAGAAATACTAAGAAATTTCATCATGAACAATAGCAAATTTATGATAAAATAGTGTGTCATATGTATTTCCTTAGCAACATTGAGAACAGTTTGTATGAAACTTTCACCACAGATATTGGTCTCAGTAGATAGCACATTATTCCAACTGCATATATGCAGAGTTAAGATGATGCTATTCTCACAGGAATTCTATAATATTAAAATGTGGGGGGTTGTGAAAATTATAAAATCTGTGGAATGAAGTTTGAGAATACATATGTTTACAACTGTTAGTGGGCATGCCAGCTATCATAGACATACATATGGAAGTTTCAGAATTAATTGGAAGGGATAAAAGAACAATCACGGTTTCTCTCATTTCATATAGAATGCTGCTGCTGCTAAGTCACTTCAGTCTTGTCCGACTCTGTGTGACCCCATAGACGGCAGCCCACCATGCTCCCTTTTTCCTGGGATTCTCCAGGCAAAAACATTGGAGTGGGTTGCCATTTCCTTCTCCAATGCATGAAAGTGTAAAGTGAAAGTGAAGTTGCTCATCGTGTCTGACTCTTAGCGACCGCATGGACTGCAGCCTACCAGGCTCCTC
>NW_011494110.1:4422-6624 GCF_000754665.1 Bison bison bison | reverse complement strand
TGCCATTTTGGAGTAGGGCATGGGAGAACCTGTGTTATTATTATCAATGTTGTCTCCAAATTACAAATCTGCTATAGAAGCTCAGAGAGAGCACATGACTTGCCCACGTTTGCATAGCTAGTCAATGACAGAGTTGGAATTCAGACCCAGATGTTATTCAACTAAGTTTGCCTGAAAGCAAGTACCTTAGCTTTTAACAGTGAGACATCAATCTTGGGGAATGGGTATAATGCAGGGTTATTTGAGAGCAGGGAGAGAGCATTAGGTCTGCAGTATTTTGAATTTTCCCATTGTTTAAGGGAAATAGAGTAAAAACGTCAGCCTTCTTACCTGGAAATGTTTATCTGAAATGAAGTAAACTAGCTGAAATTCCTACATGGGTCTTTGCGATATGAGCACACACAGATGACAAGGGAAAAGTCATTCTGGGGTTGCAGAGCATCATCAAATATTTTGCAAAAGATTGAAAATATAATAATAATACTTTTTCCAAGATAGATTTAGGTGGTCAGAGATAATTTGTTCATTAAGTTAGAGAGTCACCTAGTGACCCATCTCTAGTGGGTTTTAGCAGCTGGACCTATTTAATTTGTGTCATCTAGACATGACTTTCTCAGTAAACTTACAGACAAATAAAACTACTTTTTAATGGCGTGCATGATCATTAATTACAAAAGGCAGCTGATGTTCCAAGAATGTTATATGTATTTCACCTCACTTAATGAAACCATAGTATTTCCTTTGTATTTCTCATTCAAAATTACAAACACCAGCTCTGGATATGCATTTGCAGTGTTGTATGCAGAATAATTTGCACCAGACAATGTGGATGTTTGACTACTTTATTTAGTCAAATTTGATCTAGTTAATTAGTACTGTTGTACCACTCTGTTTCATATGGAAAACAATTCATTGTGGGGGAGCTGTTGCTCACCCTTGGATCTCTTGCTAATATTTTTGATTGAAGAGAGATTCTACTAATTTTGGAAAATCCCTTACACATTTACTTTAATATGATGAGCACTTTTAAAATTAGAGTGAGGAAATCTTACAAAAGCAAAATTGACCACCTGTGGCTATCTCCTTATCACTACTTCTTAGATGAATTACACTTACTGGTAAGTTAGGATGCCCTAGAATTCCTGGTTCTTACCCTAATAAGTTCATGAGGTAAATATGACCAAAGGCAGGATCCAACTTTAATCATGTGCTTGTGTGCCAATATATTTGTAAAATTTGTAATGTGTTCCTTACAGCACGTTGGTGCTGGGAAGCACTGTTAATGTAACTTAATTACAGGAAAATGAGGTCCACAGAAGCTGGTTTGTGACAGAATTAGGACCAGAATCAATAATTTCTCTCTCCCCATCCAGAATGTATTATATGTTGAACCTTTTAAATTTTATTTGAAGATATGGGAAACATAATTATCTATTTTCTTTGTACTATTTATTCATTTAACAAATGTGCTCATGTAAAATATTTCCTGAAAAATGTGATTTAAGAGACAGTTTCTGAGGACAATTTAGGTTTTATTTTAAGCATCCTTTTTATTGTAATACTCTTCTGCATCCTAGGGAATGCTTCTATATGTTTATTATTGAAATTCATTTCTTACACTTAACATTCAGGTGCTTATTACATAATTTATAAAGATTCATTGAAAGAGAAATATTTAATTTTTTTAATCTATGGAACAAAGAAAATGATCATCAAACAAAATCCTAAAATATTTATGGAGTATAGTGTCCCCTTTCGGAAAGGATTAAGGACAATGGAAAAAGGAGGGGAAAAGCCCTTTTGTTTTCTGATATTGAATGAAAATACTAAATGATAATGCTTGTTTTGCTTAACTTCATGTCATTTCATGTATGCTTCACAGTATTACTATACACTGATATTAAATGCCTCAGGATCCCATCCCCAATTGAATGTTTCTTATATAAGTGAAAATAATTCATAACTTTATGAATATGGATGATTGGTGTAGAAAATGTGCAGCTTAGAATTTGCCATTTGGGGTTTTATAACATTCTAAACATACATATTTCAGGCTCTTCTCTTTGTAAATGCTCTTTTGCTTAATTCCATCAATGCTTTTCTTTGAAATACTCTTTTCTCATCTTCTCTCCTTTCCTTCTCCCTTCTCACATCTCCTGTATATGCTAGTGTTTCCATCAGTCAGTCCTATTAGATTCCCTT
>NW_011494110.1:2164-2926 GCF_000754665.1 Bison bison bison | reverse complement strand
CAAACTCATGTCCATCGAGTCAGTGATGCCATCCAGCCGTCTCATCCTCTGTCGTCCCCTTCTCCTCCTGCCCCCAATCCCTCCCAGCCTTTAAGCATTCATTTCTTTGCTCCTTGTAAATAAAGTTTGTGTTATCAGAAGGCCTTTTTTTTAGAAGACCTTTCTTCTTAGACTCCTGTGTTCTTAAAAATGTGACCTGATCTATTAAATTAAATCATCATCAAAAACGTTTCGGGTTGAGTGGCATTTAAAAATACTCATAAACACTGTACTGCATTGTTCTTTTAGAAATGAAACAATATTGGGCTTGTGGAAAATAATAATGCCATACTTGATTTATCTCACCTTAAGACTCAGATGCCAACATATGGGAACATAGAAGCTAAGATATTCTTGTTCCTTTGTTTACGTACAGTATTAACTTACTGTTTATTGACCATACTTTGTGTATCATCTTCTTAGTAATTATATTACTAAGCTTATTATGTTTTATATAGTAGAACTGACATATTCACAAGCACATTTTCAGTAAAATAAAGATGACTTCCATGATCAGTTAAGTTCAGTTCAGTCACTCAGTCCTGTCCAACTCTTTGCGACCCCATGAACCACAGCACAGCAGGCACAATGGCACTCATCTCACGCACTGGTAAAGTAATGCTAAAAATTCTCGAGGCCAGGCTTCAGCAATATGTGAACCGTGAACTTCCTGATGTTCAAGCTGGTTTTAGAAAAGGCAGAGGAACCAGAGTTCAAATTGCC